>NW_009708887.1:0-19297 GCF_000703405.1 Apaloderma vittatum
AGCACTGACCTCGGCAGATCCATCCTCTGAGCTTCTCATTTCCTTCCAGACGCTGGGAGCAGGAGCCAGCCCAGCAGCAAGTGTTTGTTCAAGTGCTTCCACTGAGGTGGGGACTTGCTGAAGCGGGATGAAGTGTCAGGATGTCACCACTTTGCTGTATGAGACCCCGTACGGGGAAACAAGAGCCACAAAAACATTCCGGGCTGTGGCAGCTGGTTTCCTTGCCCTCTCTGCAGTGTGATAAACCCCCCTCGGTTCTTGTGTTCCTGCAGCCGGGGATGGACAGGTGGACAGACACACGGGTCCCACTGCCCCAGAGCAGCAGCTCCGGCATTGCTGCGCTCAGGTTTCCCAGGGGATTTCCCCAGGTGTGCGCTGGCATCCCTTAGGGGCATAACATCCACCTGAGTCATTCTGTTGTAACTAGGGATGACATGTGTTTCTGTCTGTTCCCCTTATTGCTTTATTGCTTTATCTGCTCCCTGTCTGAAAAACGTGGGTTGTTCAACAAGGAAATGCTGTTGGGTGTTCTTCGCTGCTAAAAGCGTCTGCCAGGAAGGAGGTGTGAGGTTTCTGACACAGCCCTGAGGGGCCAGACAGTTACAACTGGCCGGCGCACAGGCGCGCGCAGACAGCACAGTGGAGCAAGCACACAGCCCACGCTGCTATCAGAAGGAACTGGTTGATTGCACGCCCTGTAGTGCCCCTGTCTGAGCCTGCCAGAACCCAACTGCAGGATGCAGAGCTGCCGCAAATATCGATTTCCCAACCAAACAACAAGGCTGCACCAGTTTAACCGTGGCCTTTCTCAACAGAAAAGTTTGCCAGCGTGCTCCTGTGAGTAACGGAAAGCGAGGCTATGCTAGGAGGAGGGTGGCCAGCAGAGGACCAGTACCTCCTCTGCTTGGCACCGGTGATGCCGCCCCTGGAGCAGCGTGTGCAACTCAAAAAGGACATGGAGAACTGAAGAGGCACCAGCAGAGATTTGCCATCATGGTCTGAGCCCTGGGGAATGTCCTACAGAGGAAGCCAGGCTGGACTAGCCCAGAAGCTGAGGGATGATCCGATCACTCCCTGCCGCTGTCAGAAGGGAAGGTGCAAAGAGGATGGAAGCAAACTCTTCTCAGTGGTAGCAAATGGTGTTATAAGGAGCCCAAACTGGGGTGTGGAACAGTCAGGATAGACGTTGGGGAAATATTTTGACTCAAAGGGCTGTGCATCCTCGGGACAGGAACGCAGAGAGGTCAGGGTTCTCATCCTTACCAGTCGGTCACACAGAGCCACAGCTGACCTCACCCAGCATTCAGACACAAGGTCAGCTTAAAGATCTAGAGAGGTCCTTCCCCAAAACGTTTCAGTTCTGTGATTTGAACTGCAACAACTGCACTGGCACAGGTGCCAGTGTCATTTTCCTTTACAGGTGCTCTGCATGTCATCACAATGTGCTCTGGCAGACCCCGTTCCAGCCAGAAAAACTGCTACAGAAGTGCCCAGACAGGGACTGCCGGCATTTGAAAAGGAAGAAATTTGACTGGACGTGACGAGATGGGTGACACATGAATACCATCGATTCTTTTCAAGTTATATCCTTGTTTGCTTCAATGAGAATCTGGTAGCAGCCATAAAGCAGGGGACTTTGCACCTTATGTCTGGACTTCCCTGCTGCTGCAGGACAACTGAATATCCCAGGAAGGGAATATGAATGATGCGGGAATATGAATGATGGGGGCTGGTAACGCTCGCTGGCCCTGGGAGTCGGAAGTCCTCTGGCTGGTGTGACAGGGAGATTCCCAGCAGGCTGGCTGCTGAGCACCCACAGCGAGTCAGGCAGCTCAGCTACAGCCTTCATCTGCCTCAAGTGTGCAAGGTGCTCGCTGCAGCGCTCAGGTCAGAGCAGGAAAGATGGGACCGTGAGATTGAGGGCGCCCTCAGCAAGTTTGCCGGCAGCACTGAGCTGTGTGGGGCAGTCCCACGCTGGAGGGAAGGGATGTCATCCCAAGGGACCTGCGCAGGCGGGAGAGGTGGGCACGGGCAAACCTCATGAACCTCAACAAGGCCACGTGCAAGGTCCTGCCCTGGGTCGGGGCAATCCTCGTTATCAGTGCAGGCTGGGGATGAGGTGACAGAGCAGCCCTGTGGGGAAGGACGTGGCCCCGAGCCAGCAACGTGCACTGGCAGCCCGGAAAGCCGCTGGCACCCTGGGCTGGCTGCAGAGCCGCGTGGCCAGCAGGGCGAGGGAGGGGATCCTGCCCCTCTGCTCTGCTCTGGGGAGAGACCCCCCAGAGTGCTGCCTCCAGCGCTGGGAGCCCAGCACAAGAAGGACATGGACCTGTTGGAGCAGACACAAAAACGATCAGAGGGCTGGAGCTTCTCTGCTGTGAGGACAGGCTGAGAGAGCTGGGGCTGCTCAGCCTGGAGAAGAGAAGGCTTCAAGGAGACCTTCTAGAAGCCTTTCAATGCTTAAAGGGAACCTGGAGACATTCAGGGCCGGGTTGAAGGGACTCTGACCAACCTGATCTAGGTAAAGATGTCCCTGCTCACTTGCAGAGAGGTTTCACTAGGTGACCTCTAAAGGTCCTTCGAATCCAGTGCATTCTCTGATTCTGGATAGACAGTTACAATAAAATATCAAAGTTGTTCTGAAATTAGCATCGGAGAGTGAACATCAATATCTAATTTATTGAAGGTCATCTCGTCATTCAATGCAAGGATTGCTCCTGCTGTGAGTGGCTAATGGGAAAGTCCTGGGTATTTTCGTAGCATTTTGCTTGGTTGTAGAAGGTAACTCAGGAACTTGAAAAACACATCTTGTGTGTTGCAACATGGAATGCAGTTTATTGCTGTCTTTTGACAGCCCTTGGTCCAAGGCTCCTTGGTTACTCTGGTATTCCCAGTGGTCATAGAATTAGTCTCATTTAATTCTGACAATTCAGAACATGGAATTTATTCTGATGGGTAGAGGATGCAGTGGAGGCTATCAAAAGCAAACCTGACCTTAATAATAGAGTTAAAAGTACCACTGACTCATAACACAGCTCAGCAGAACTAGGGGCTGTAGTCACGTACCAAGCTAATTATTAAACTCCAGGTGTGTTTTGACTGATGTTCCTTACTGACGGTGTGGCCACAGGTTGCCTGCAGTTACTTGGCTCCAATTTGTCAGTGCTATCAAATTCTGCGTAGGGATATTTGAATTGGGCAAGTCACCCTGGATCAGTTTTTTAACATTCTGTGATTGTTGCTCAGGTCATTAAGTGCTGGAATCTGTTTCCAGTTGCTTTTTCTTCTGTGTCACGACTCTAGACTTCTTTCCACATGAAAGTTGTCTTTTTTTTAATTTTTCCTTTACTCCTCAGGTTTCCAGAATTAAGTGTGGTAGGGCCCTGATCACTGCGAGGGTTGTGCTGTGTGTACAGCTTTGGAGGATGGATTCAGCTGGAGACTTGGTTGGTGCCGAGGGTCTCTGAGGAGGCATCCCAGCATCCAGACTGTCAGGATAGGAAATCCCTGGATCTCAGAGTAGATGCACTGAACATGGGTTGGTTTTCAGTGAGATCGTGTGTATCTGTCCTGTGGAATGTTTTAGTAAAGGGATTTATGATCCAGTTTGATCATAAATGAGCGACTGGGTATGTTGTGCTCTGCTCTCTCTTTCTTAACTTCCCTGAGACTTCTTGCATTTCTAACCACCAGGAAACCCGCGTCTTCCTATGATTCCAGCCTCACCCTTTTAGTAAATGAGAGTCCTTCGAGCCTCTCCTATTGCGCTGCTCCGTGGGTGGTTTAAGGATGTCCCGTTCCGGCCCAGTCGCTTTCATCCAACTAGTGAATGACAGCTTGAATCGTTCTTAGAGAAGGGACTTTACTGACTCATCTCACTGGTGTTAACACTAAATGTAAAATTTTATGCTCAGCGTTTTGTTACTTATTTTGGAAACTTAGTCTTCATTCTGGTTTCTTAAATGGCACTAAATGCTATGATACAAAATCAGCCTTTGTCTTCTGTCCAATGATTGCTGTGATTTTATTTATTTGTACGTGGAAACCCATAAAAATTGCAGAAGAGTTACAACTGCAGAATAGGCCTTTTAGTGAAGCTATTTCTGTTAACTTTCAGTACTTTGAAATGGAGAAGTTTTGCTGTAGAACTGGAGAAGTGAAAGGACGATGTACTGTTAAAATCCCAATGCATGCAAACATGTCAAATCAGTAATGCCTTAGAATGGTGGGAAACTCTTAGAATACGGTCAGATATGAGAACAGATAATGTAAAATTATATTGGTTTTGTTTTTAGTAAAGACTTTTAATGACTTCTTTTTTTAATATGTTTTCTAGGATTCACATGATGCATTGCTGGAATTTGGGAATAACAACCTCCAGATATTGGTGGATATCACAAGGGAAGGAGTATGGAAAAATCCAGTTCTTCTTAAAATTCTATCCCAGCAACCAGTAGAAACTGAGGAAGGTAAGAATGTGAATTTAGAAATTACATGTTGTTATTCAGAAGTTACTGGGTGCAGTTTTGGTTTTCTAAAATGAAGTCAGAAGAGTTGTATTTTGGATTGCATAGTGCAATAGTATTCCTATGTTGATGAACAATATTTATGATGAAAGTGTCTCAATAACTTGTCCTTGCTAACGCATCTCTGCTTGGGCTCTGCTATCCATTAATTTGAATATTTTGAAACTCCATTTTTAAAAAGAATCCTTTCACTTTCCAGCATAAAAATAGATTTTGTTCCCTGAAGTGATTTGTTCTTCGTAACTCCATGCTTCTAAATATTCTCCTGTATGCTCAATGGGGAGGAATTCTGTACATCTACACCTTTTGGAGGCATAAGAGATGCATGTGAAAGGGTGACTGAATTTGGAGGTTTCCTTTTATTAAGCTCTGGGCTGGGAAGCTCATTGTGTTTAGACCGTGGAAATAAGATCTTGAATCAGAAAATGGTAAGAGGTGAGGGAAAAGGAATTATTAGCATCACTTTATAAATTGTGTGAATATCTTATACTCTCTCTTTTTTTTTTTTTTTGCTCTTTTTTTTTTTTCATATCGTTTAGTACTACTATTAAGTAGTTGCAGGTATTTCTTTTAACTGTTTCATTAACAGGACAGGAGACCAAAGATTACCTCAGTGGTAATCTAAAGTTAAAAATAGTATAGAGAGGAGGAAGAGTTTAAATTTTTTTCTTAGAAATTAAAGGAGCACAAAAAAGAATTTTAAGGTAAGCTTTCTTCCATAGCAGAATCCTTCTTTCTGCCTTTAGGTAGCCCCTCTTTGAGCTGTGTTACATTAGTGCCTTTTAATAAATGAATGAGAAACACATTAAATTCCTTGAGAAGATATGTTGCTTTTGTGTGCTAGGAAGCATTAAAAAAAAAAAAAGCAGCCAGGTGTGGACTGCCGTCTGCGCTGGCCCTACGGGTGTTCAGTAGTATGGCAGAAACTTTTGAACTTCAAACAGCGTTTGATCCCATCTCCAACATGTCTGGGGAAGAGTTGGGTTCTGTGTTAGTGTCCTGTCCTGAAGTCTTGCATTTCTGGTATTGCGAGGCCATTCAGCTGCACGCTTGCTGCTCTTTACTCAAAAGCACTTGTGTTTTGAAATCGGTCCATATTACTGAGAACCTTCAGCTGCTGAAAAATCCTTCACTCGGAGAGTGGTAAACCAGGGAAGGCTGAGGCTCAGCTGGCTTTGCAAACTTTACCTGCGGCGAGCCAGGAGCTTCTGGCGGACTGGTGTGAGTTCCAATAGGAGGGATTTCCTTATGGGCAGCTGTGTGGGTACGTTATAGATTAATTTGCTTCTTACACGTGTGACTGGATTTATCCCTGGCTGTACAGCTGAGTACTGCCGCGCCTCTTCGCTCCTGCGCAGGAGATCCTTGACATGGCTCAGACTGCCTGCTGACTCGTGCAGTATTGGGGTAGAATCATAGAGCAATTCAGGTTGGAAAAGACCCTTGGGATCATTGAGTCCAACGATTAACCCTACACTACAAGGTCTCCGCTAAACCACATCACCCAACACCACATCTAAGCGACACTTGAACACATCCAGGGATGGCGACTCAACCACCTCCCACTAGTTTCACTAGTTTGGTCAGTCCTTTGGCTTTTAACTTGGGTTGAAGTTCCCACTGACAAACTGACACATCTCTGACCACCATTAAACCATTTCTGAGGTTGTTTGACAACCTTGAAACTACTGGTTTCTTAGCGTTCTTTATTTCGTACGTATGTGTCTGTTTAACTAACACATGCTCAGAAGAGTTGTCTTCACCGGTGTTTCTTTCACACGATGAAAGCAGAGACAACAGGACACTCATTGAAGCTCTTCTGGAATGTTTGTAACTGCACAAATGCGTTCTCGTGGTGAAGCGTTGGAATGGGTTGCTGAGGGAGGTGATGGAGTCACCATCTCTGGACGTGTTTCGAAACAGCTGGATGTTGTTGACGCGGAAGTCACGGACACTGCTGACGATCAATGTGATCAAGCAAATGCCACTTTATTAACGCACTAACGCAGTTTATATACAGTTCACAACATCCTTGTTGTCTGAATGCTCTCTATTGATTGGCTATTAACAACAAACACATGCAGTCCATGCTCCTGTTCACACGCTGTTTTCCTTTGCTGTTTCGCTCTTCTCCCCACCTGCAGCCTGAGTCTGTTTCTGTTTTCAGTCACATACACCAGCCACAGCTCCTTGTTTTTCTTTGCTTCAGCATATTCTCACAGCTAGTGACCTTCACAATGTCCTTCACAAACTCTTGTCAAGCGAGGCCTAAAACTTGTCTAAAAACAGGCTGCCTGGCTTGTTCGAAACATGTCTGCTGTTCTCTAAATATCCCACAGGATGTGGCACATCAGGAGATGGTTTGGTGTTAGGCTGGTGCGGGGCTGCAGGTTGGACTTGATGATCTTAAGGTCCTTCCCAACCTTGATGTTTCTATGGTTCTACGGTTGCTTAGACATGTCTAAAAGGTCATTCTACAAGCTTTCCAAGCTATCCGAGTGTCTTGGCTTAGCACCCGAGCAAGCTGTTTTCAGCGCTGGCTGAGTGCTGTCAGCTGCAGTGCAGGGAGCAGTAAATAGCAGTCGAGCTTGTGTGGTATCTGTCCCCTGTGCTCTGTGCTGGTGAGGCCTCACCTGGAGTCCTTTGTCTAGTTCTGGGCTCCCAGTTCAGGAGGAGACAAGAAACTACTGGAGAGAGTGCAGCGCAGGGCCACTGAGGTGGCGAGGGGACAGGAGCATCTCCTGTACGAGGAAAGGCTGAGAGAGCTGGGACTGGTCAGCCTGGGGGAGGCTGAGGGGGCTTATCAGTATCTAAAGGGTGGGTGTCAGGAGGACGGGGCCAGACTCTTCTCTGCGGTGTCTAGTGACAGGACAAGGGGCAGTGGTCACAACGCTGTGGAGAACACGAGGTTCAACCTAAACATAGGGAAATACTTCTTTGCTGCGCGGGTGCCGGAGCCCTGGCCCAGGCTGCCCAGAGAGGGTGTGGAGTCTCCTGCTCTGGAGACTTTCCAACCCGCCTGGACGTGTTCCTGTGGGGCTGCCCTGGGTGACCCTGCTCTGGCAGGGGGTGGCACTGGGGGATCTTCAGACACTCCTTCCGACTCCCAACATTCTGTGACATGTGAGAGATGGGAGTACCAGCGAGAGCGCTGCCCTGCTCACGCTCTTCTGGTTTGCACCAAGTGCTGCGGACGTGGTGGATCAAAGTAGTAGCGTTGTCAGTAATGGAAACTGGAAAACAGCAAGAGTTGGAATGAGGGGTTTTAATAGCTACAAGTAGTATAAAGTAATGCTTCAGTAGTTAAATAATTGTGTTATGGAGGATGGAGGGGTTTTTATTGGTTGCTTGTTCTTGTTAGACTCTTGGGAGGCTATAAGGTATTGAGGGTTTGCAGGGGACCGCAGGAGAGAACATAGGACTGGGAAAGACAGCATAGGCTGTAGGATTCAATCTCCTTTAATTGTTTCCGGCTATTTAATAACATTTCAAAGAAATCAAAAATAATGTGTGTCATAAAACTCTAGAACGTTACAGGAAGAGAGAAGTAGATCGAGGGCACACATTTGCTCTTTTCTCAGACAGCAAGATGATTATGTCAGGTTTGTATACCCTAAACTCTGGTGCAAGGCAAAATGAAAACCAGAAATCCTGCTTTTCGTGCCAACAAATTATGGCGTGGAAAATCTTTTGACTCCTAAATTGTGCTGCTAATGTAACTGGTTTATCTTCTTCATGTCATCAGACACGTGTAAATCAATGACTACTCAGAAGTTGTTGCTAAATGCCACTTGCTCCATGAAGCTATATCATGCCATGTGTTACGATTAGGAAATTCCAGTTGGTTTTTACTTCTGTTTCTTTGTTCAGTCCCTTTTTTTTCTCTGCTCCAGGAAGTCAGACACTACTGTAATACTGTTTGGCTTGCAGAAAGTATCTCTGGGTAGCTGGAAATACTCTTTTGGCCTTGTTTAGGACATGCTTGGAGCTGGAATTAAGTAACTCTCAAGAAGTCTGCTGGATTAACTTAATCAAGTAAATGCTTTTAGCTGTAACAGGAGATGCTAAGTCCACTGAGTATTTACCAGGTTTGACTTCCTTCTCTTCCTTGTGTCACTTCCTTGATCTGTGTGGTGTTCTCTTATGACTGCCAGGCTCTGTTTGAGAGAGAGAGCAGGAGTCAAAGTGCCCTTTCTCCTGGTCACAGCAGGGACGCTGGTTCTGCTGTTGGCCGTGTTGAGTTGGGATTGCAGAAGGAGCTCTAGCACAACGGGCTTTCGGTGGTTTTAGTCAAACTGTCATTTTATCCTTCAGTACCACGAGAGTTTCACGATTATCTTCTGGACAGTTGTTGTAAACAGATGCTGTTTCAGTCATCTGAAATGTAGTTTCTTTGATGCTTTTAGCCTTTTTGTGTGACGGGTGTCTGAAAAGCTCTCCTGCTTTCTGCTGCTGGGAGTCACTGGTAAGCCAGCTGTGAGGGAGCTCGGTGTGCTGAGATGGAGCTTCTATTTGGTGAACTGGTAGTTCAAGTTAATGATCATCAGATGCTTACTTGAATTGAAGATCCTGAAAATGCGACATGTTCTTGTCTCTTTTGATGGGAGTTTTTCATTATTTATTTATTTGATGCCCTGACCCTGAAAAGGAGCTGACATCAACTAAATATGGCTTACCAAATTTGTCCCAGCAAACATTAGCTTCTGTCTTCTGCTTCTGTCTCTTAATAAACAAAACTGCCTTTTCTCTAAGGTGGTTGTTGCTGTTCCATACTGTCAGCTGGTTGTTTTGGGCATGAGTATTTGCTTAAGCAAAGGGCAGCAAAAAAAAATAATCACTGCTTCTTATTACTTTGGAGTGACTAAATGATATGAGCATCCCGAAGTGTACATAATGCTGTTCAGCTGTCTTGACCTCTGATGTTTTTCTATGCCTAAGGAAGCTTTAATACTTTACAGATTTATTTATTTTTTTGCTCAACAAATAGTATCATTCAGCAAGAACCAAGAGATTAGGGTGAGCTTGTTGCTGTCCCAGCATCTTGGTATGTCTCTGACATGAGCTGATTTGTAGGGAAGCTGGTGGAACTCTCCACTGTGCTGCTGATATAAAATATACAGACCTCAGTGTACCCTGAAGTACTCGTGTACCCTGAACATACTTCACTGCACTTGGGCACATTGTTGTCCTGTTCCAGAGGTACCTTCAGTGGAAATGCTCCCCCAAGATGCCGTTTCCCTTGAACGTTTGTAGAGCAGTGACTGCAGTCTGGTGGTGCCTTGGTGCCATCCATGCAGTATAAAGTCTGTACGGACAATATTGTGGTATAACTTAAAGTCAACTTACACTGCAGGTGTTTGGGGTGAGAGAGGTATCTCTTATCCTTACCTTTTGGTCCTGGAATAAGAGAGTCCTTTAGATAAGTGCAGAGTTTGAAAGTGCCCTGACCTTTTGCTACTCTAAAAGCTTTGGAGGAAGGGTTGGGAAGGGTTGCCGGGTGTCCTTGCACTGATTTTCATGGCAGGATGGTTTAGTCCTGAGGTGCTTGGTAGAGCAGTGAGACAGAACAGGCAACAGCAGGAGAGCCAGGAGGGTGAGGAGCAGCAAGACCTGTTCATGGACATGTGTGGAAACAACAGATTTAGGACCGAATACAAAATTAAGTTCTCTGAGGGGAAAACAACTGTTCTGAGGAATAGGCAGCAAAAAAGTTTTTGTTCCCTTTTCAGGGAAAGGGCGATAGTTGCAGGCAGGCTGCTAGGAAAGATTAGACACTTCAGAGGTGAACCAAGTGCCACATGGAAATAAATCACTAGCCAGATACCTGACTTTTCCTCCTACATTCCTCACTTACCTGCGTGACAGAGGAGCTCCCTTTGTCATTTGCCTCCTTTGCAGAGTTCAATACGCAGTCTCTGAGCAGGGGGGAATCTGCCCCAGGGCACAGAGCTCCCACCCTTGGGGAGCGGGGGATGCGCTCGTCGCTCCCAAAGGTTGCAGCCAGTTGAGATCCTCTTGTCCGTGCCACCTCCTGTATTTCATTAGATTCTCTCATCTGTGTTTGAAGATAAAAGCCTGAAAACATTGAGTTTGGCTGACTGCAGGTAGGCTTGAAACACTTCCCGTGTTTTGGCTCTGAAATACCAATAAAATCTTCATTTGATCAGTTGCTAAGTGTGTGTCTAGCTGTGTAGTAAGAAACAAGAGAAATCTAAATCATTCCTGGAGCAAGTCAATAGAGTATCTTACTTTTTCCTACTGTTTCTTCTCATGGACCTGAAATATATATATTTTTTTTTTATTATTATTATTCTGCAAGCCAAGAGGTGTAGAAAAAAGTTGTACAGAACTGCTTTGAGTGCCCATGACCAGTGCACTTCTCCTGGATAGGTGACTTTTTTCCCACACTGAGCAAACCAGCCTTCGGGGAGTTCTTGCTTAGCAGTGATCTCTTGGCCACCCTGGAGCGATACAGTCTTAAATCCAGCAGGGTGGGGACTGAAGCACTGCTAGTTTTCCTAGGTAAATTCTCAAGCAGAGTATCCTGTGCAGATATATTTTTGAAGTAAGAGAGGAGGCTTGTTTCCTAGCAACTGGAGATCTTGCTGCAGATTGTCTCTTGCTCAGCTGGCTTTTTTTCCTTTCTCCGTGCAAGTTACTTTAATATGAATTGTCAGTGTCAGCTGTGTCAAGAATTTACCTCTCAGATGTTTTTCCTGTGAAAAAGGCAAACCAGAACCATAAACTTGAATTTTAAAATGACCTCTCATGGTCATCAGTCACCCTCTCATGGGTGACTAAGGAAATTTCTGCAGAATACAAGTAAGTCTCACTGCGAGCATGCAGTATGTGCTTGGCCCCTGAAATGAGTTTTCTCTTTAGGCGTACGTTGTAAGCCTTCTGCCAACTAGTATAGTGTCTGTTAGAGCATGTTCTTTTCCTGTTTGGGCAATAATTCAAGTGCAGAAAGCATGAGAATTTTCTTTTCGTGTTATGTACAGTCCCCTCTTCTGGAAAATTATAGACTATTGGTTTCTTGCCTATCCATCTCACATAGTAATACTAAGAAACTAACACAGTGAAAATATTTTTATGCATGGCTCTTCCGCTAAGTTGTTATTCTAAAGTAAACTTTCTTTTCTGACTGATCCAGAGTCTCTTGCAGGCTTTTCCAGGTGGCTGGTTGAGTACAGCTGCTGCCCAGCACTGATTCTAACACGTGTTCTATCAGAACACCTCCAGCAGTTATGTATTTCTTCTACAAATCATCAGAGGGTTTATTCCTTGGTTGTTATGTAGTATTGCAGTAGAAGGATGTATTGACTCTTCTTAATTCTTAGGGACATTTGGAATAGGTACAAATCTGGAGATTAGTATCAAGTGTTTCTATAGATGTTTATGTTAAGCTGGAAGTAGAACCTCAGCTGTCTTGAAGCATGCTCTTTTGTCAGCTAAGGCAAAAGCAAAGCTTTTGATGCTGTCTCTCACGGAATCCCTCCAGATAAAATATGCAGCACACACCTAGACGAATCCCTACGCAGGGTGAGCTGATGGGTGGGACTCAGAGTTCAGGTGTGTGGATGACATCAGCCTGGTGGGCAGTCACCGGTGGGGTTCTCCGGGGCTCAGTTTAAGGGGCAGTGCTCTTTTACGTATTTTATAAATGATCCGGGTGCAGGAGTTGAATGTACCTTAAGTAAGTTTGCTGATGATGTTAGGAGGAGCTGCGAAGTCCCTCAAGCGGAGAGAGGCCTTACGGAGAGATCTGGATGGACCGCAGAGCGGGGCAGTCCCCACTGGTAGGAAACCGAACAGGAGCCCCTGCTGGCTTCTCCGCCTGGAGCGGGAGTCATCCTGGTTCTACAAACAGCTTGGGGGATGAGAGGCTGGAGAACGGCCCTGCGGAAAAAGATCTGGGGTGCTGGGATGATGGCAAGTTGAATACGAGTCCAGAGCGTGCCCTGGCAGCCGCAGGGGCCAGCTGTGCCCTGGACTGGGCCAAGCACGGCTCTACGAGCTGCTCAGGGGACGTGACTGACCCCCTGAGGTGGTGACAGGCCCCGGAGACACGGCTTGCACGGAGCATTTGAGGTGACTTGGCTGGTTCAGCTGGGAGAGAAGCCAGAGGGGTGACTTCATCCCAGTCTCCAGCTTCCTCACGGTGGGGCAGGGGAGGAGGTCTCTGGAGTGAGCAGCGCCAGGACCCCGGGCAGCGGGACGGGGCTGTGCCAGGGGAGCGGGAGCGGGTGAGAGTGGCCCTGGGAACAGGCTCCTCGGCGTGGTCATGGCACCAACCTGGGAGAGCTGGAGGAGCACGTGGGCAACACTCTTCATCATAGGGATCAGGTTTGGGTCATGCTGCGAGGAGGAGACTGGACCGAAGTGACCCTCCCGAGTGCCCTCCAATCTGAGATGTTCTGTGGGCTGGTTTGAGTACTGGGAGGAGACTCAAACAGTCTGGGGGGGTTTCAGTCAGAATTCTGACGAGTTAGAAAAATAACATGAAGTTATCTTTTTATTATCGAATTAGTTCGTCAAGTCTTATAATGATGAGTTGTATTTGGTTGATCTAGAGCATAAGCCTTGTGTGTCTAAAGCACAGTTCTTCCGAACATAACAAAGCTAACGTTTGTCACCAACTTCATTTTGTATATTTTGACGTTATGCAAGGTTTTAACAACGTGGGTGGGGGAAAAAAAAATCTCTTGTTGAAAAGTACGTAATGCTTTGTTTGAATTATTTTGGGGGGGAGTTTTTTTGAATATGAAGCTACAATTAAAAGTTGAACATTTTGAATCTCAGCCACTGGTATCTTGTTCCAAATACTGCATGGTCTGGCCGGTGTCCTTTCCCCGCTGCCATCGCGCACGCTGCCTTTTACTGCCTGATGGATGCTGCTGTCTTTTGGTTTGGGGGTATCTGTTTCCTATAGCCCAGTGTTCTCTACACAACTGGTCTGAGTTTGTTGAGGAGAAAATGCTCCATTTATTGCTGTCACTTTTTATCACACGTAGTTTCCTAAGAGAGCTGACTGTACTTGCACAAGTTTATAATAAAACTAAGTGTGAATGCAGTGAGACAATTTCGGTTAAGTGTCAGCTCTAAATTGTTGAATTCTCAAAGGCTTTTTTCTTTTCCTAGCTAATAAATTGATTACACGAGAAGGGCCTTCCTTTCTGCAGATGCGAATAAAACATTTGATGAAGTCAAACTGCATCCCACAAGCTACTTTATTGTCAAAATTGTGTGCAGATTCTCCAGAAATTGCAAATGTTTCATCTTTTCGCCAAGCCTACATCACATGTGTGTGTTCTATGCTGCCTAATGAAGACTCCATTAAGGAGGTTAGTAACCCATAGTCCCTTTTTAATGTATAATTGTCAAGCATTTTAGAATTTGTTTCTGCAATACCAAGAAATGAAGCTGAAGAGTGAAACTTGCTGCGGAGTTTCAAAAGAGAAATGATCTATTGCAGACTGTGGTAGGAAAAACTTTTGTATTAACTGCTGATGTAGTTAAGTATGTATTATATGTTTGTATTCAAGGTTAGATGTGTTTGAAGGCTTAAAATAAAGCTTGTAATTTCAGCTCCCCTTGTAAGTAAAATATAGCGGGAAAGCTTTCTTCTCAATACTCAAATACTGGTACTGGATCTTCTGAGGTCCCTTCCAACCCCTAGCATTCTCTGCTAGTCATTCTGACCTAGGAAAGAAAAGGGTTTTTTTAAAAAAACCCACTAAACTAAAACAAAACCACACCCACCAACTGTAAACAAACCAAAACCCCTTTAGAATTGTTGCTTCGGAACTCTAAACTCATTTTAAGCATTTAGTCTTCCTCTTACAATAACCATTGTAGTAACAACTGGTGTTAACACATTGCAGTGTTAACAGTTGGTGTTAACACATTGCAGCTGTTACCAGCAGCCGTACAGCTCCTGCCTCTGTTGCCTCTTGATCTCACCCATCTGTTATTTCATCAGGCTCGCTGCTCTTGTCAGGATTGTACAGGTTTGGTGTGGTTTTAAATGCTAAGCCTCTGTGAAACTGGTGGAAGCTTCACATATTTTTTAAAACAAAAAGCAACTCTGATGTCTGATGCAAACTATTTAAAAATCATTCCTTTAAAAAGCCTTCCTTTTGAAAAATAAATATTTGGATAGGTGTACCCCTGGGCAGTGTCTTCAGTCTAAGCCAGATTCCCTTTGGGGTGCTGGATTCTAGGAGCCCTGAATGTGTTTACCGGCTTGCTGCGGGCGTGAGCTATGTGCTGGAGGAGTTGGGAGTAACTTGCAACATGTTAGAATCCTAGAATCCTAGACTGGCCTAAGCTGGAAGGGACCTTAGAGATCATCTAGTCCAACCTCCCTGTCATGGGCAGGGACACCACCTCTCGACTAGATCAGGCAACACATGGGGACCGAGCGGGAATCGAACCCGCGACCTTGGTGTTGGTCTTTGTTGTCAGCACCGTGCTCAAAATGATGAATGGCAAAGAAATCCCATTTAATGGTGTTCAGTTTTTAGTTTCACTTGAGGTGTGAAGTGTAGCTGTATCTTCTACCTCAGAAAAAGTCTTTCCTTGCTGGTCAAGTATAAAAAAGGTAGAATATGGATTGATGAAATGGGTCAAGTTGCAGTAATCACTTAATTAAACCTTTTATGAGAAAATGGAGCCAGTAAGCATCAAAGCAGTATTTTAAAACAGTATAGTTTGTTGACTTAATGGGACCTGTAGCCAGCATTGTAAAACGTGTAAAGACAGCGGTGGTACAGTGCCAGAGAGTTGACAGAAGTAGTTGGCAATATGAGGATTTGTATGTAACGCCCTCTTTTCAGAATTGCTGAAACCTGTGACTACTAAACAACTTAGGTTTCCACCTTTGTTTTCAGAAAGCAAGAACTATATCTTCATGTTACCTGTTGTTTTCCTCGGGCAGAAAGTTGTCAGGTCTAGGGACAAGTGGGGAAAAGAGATGGAAAAAAAGGTGAAAGATGAAGAGCTCCAAGAATGGCAGCTGTTGCAGACTGAGAGGTAGCAATGAGGAAAACTTAGCAGGGAGAAGAGGGAATTTAGTGTAATAAAAGAAGCAAGAGTTAAGTGAAACTTGAAGTTCAGAGAAGTTTACATGGGGAGGAACAGCCCCGTGCACCAGTACAGGTTAGGGGTAGACGTGCTGGAAAGCAGCTCTGTGGAAAGAGACCTAGAAGTCCTGGTGGACAACAGGATGACCATGAGCCAGCAATGTGCCCTTATGGCCGAGAAGGCCAGCGGCATCCTGGGCTGCATCAAGAAGAGGGTGGCCAGCAGGTCGAGGGAGGTCATCCTCCACCTCTGCTCTGCCCTGGTGAGGCCTCACCTGGAATTCTGTGTCCAGTTCTGGACTCACTGGTTCAAGAAGGGACAGGGAGCCCCTGGAGAGGGGAAAGCAAAGGGCTACAAAGATGATGAGGGGACTGGGACATCTGTCTTATGAAGAAAGGCTGAGGGACTTGGGGCTTTTTAGTCTGAGAGGGGGATCCTGTCACTGGATCTGGACTCTTCAGTAGGGGCAGCGGACACAGGCTGGAACACAGGAGGTTACATCGAAGTATGAGGAGGAACTTCTTTCCTGTGAGGGTGCCAGAGCCCTGGCACAGGCTGCCGGGGAAGGTTGCAGAGTCTCCTTCTCTGGAAATCTTCAAAACCCACCTGGGTGCGTTCCTGTGGGATGTGCCCCAGGGGATGCTGCTTTAGCGGGAGGTTGGACTGGATGATCTCTGGAGGTCCCTTCCAACCAGAGATTTTGTGATGGGGTAGATGAAGGAACAGAGCTTGGCTAAGGAAGTAAATGTTACGAAAAGGGTGAACATGAGCAAAGATAGCTAAGTGGGGATTGGAGAGAAAGAATTTGTTCTGGAAGATGAGACAGTGTGTGGTTATCCCTTCACAGGAGCTGGAAGTAGTGGGAGTGACTAGGTCGGGCATGGAAGTTAAATTGCTGAGCTCCTGAAAGTTAAGGCTTGTGAAGAAGTTCTGTGTGTACCTCTGGGCAGAAACATGCGTAGATACACGTGTGTGGGGGTGCATATGTATGGATGGACTTCATAGAATGGCCGAGGCTGGAAGGGACCTTAGAGATCATCTAGTCCAGCCTCCCTGTCATGGGCAGCAACGCCACCTCATACATGTGTGTGTGTATTTGTGAGTATACAGTTAGAACTCCATGTGTGTGCATGTACATACACTCTATATAGGTTACCCCTTGCATTTCTGGTACTTTCTGATGTCTTGAATTGATCCTAAGGCACACTTGGAACAAATAATATGACTATGTAATTGTTCCCAAGAATCTCGTGCTGCTCCATGAGAAACACAGAAGGCAGCAGAACTAAGAATTCCTGTCTGGTTTACTGATTCCCATGTCTGGCTTGAGTTTGCCAATTTTATTGAAGCAGTTGAAATGCTGCTTAAAGAGGTTCTCCTACACAGTAGTTAACAAGGAGTTGGTAACACTCTTTACTGTTGCAGAAAGCGTGAAGCCAAGCGTTAATGTAATGTGAGGTGGCTTCCTCTGCAAGGCAAGTGCCAGCCACATGTACCAATAAAGCAGTTTTCAGGTGAAACAAACAGTTGAAATTAAAGCCAGATTGATTGTTTTGATTGAAGCTGGTCATCTTGTTGATGTGTTTGCTGGGTTGCATTTGAGCTCTGTACAGCCACCTCTCGTCAAAGTAGGGATTTGTTTAGACTGGACTTTCTTTGGGATTGAGAAAATCTGAGAGTGAAGCACTTGAGGAAGTCTGAATTTAAGCAAATGCCCATTATTTCATTCATAAAAAATTCCCCTGGGAAGCTTAAGAACAGTCATCTTCTGGTGTCCCTCTCCAGATACTGCCTGCAGAATAAGGAATTGTTCTTGGGTTGTATGCTTAAAAGAGCCAGAGGGAAAGACAATGAAGTTTGTTAAAACACAGGGGAAGGATAGAATCATAGAATCAAAGAGAGCTAGGAAATCGAGTCCATCCTGTGTCCCAGCCCTGTTAACCTACTAAAGCACGTCCCCCAACGCAACATCTAGTCGGCTCTTAAGCACTTCCAGGGACGGTGACTCAACCCCCTCCCTGGGCAGCCTGTGCCAATGCCTGACAACCCTCTCAGTACAGAAATTCTTCCAACCTGAACCTCCCCTGACGCAATTTAAATCCATTTCCCCTCATCCTGTCACTCTCCGCAAGGGAGAACAGACCAACCTCTGCCTCTCTACATCCTCCCTTCAGGCAGTTGCAGAGAGCGATGCGGTCTCCCCTCAATCTCCTCTTCTCCAGCTGAACAGCCCCAGCTCCCTCAGCCTTTCCTCACAAGACTTGTGTTCTCAGCCCTCTCCCAGCTTGGTTGCTTACAATGAGTTTGCTTGCAAAAATATTGTTAGTTATTGTATTGTTTCCATTGTTAAGTTTAAGTAAGAATTCTCTTTCCTCGGTATGTTTGTCCTGCACTGTCTATGCTTAATGAAGTGCTTGCTATAAAACATGCTCTTATATTAAATTTTGAGGCAGAAGCTCCCAAATTCTTGCAACTCTAGCAGCATTTATTGTGAATAAGGTAATATGCTGCAAAGGGGTAGCCTGCATTTACAGACTCAAGAATATGTTATCCCAGCTCCCCTAGGGGGAATTTATAGTCTCTGAGCTGAAACTAAATTGCTTTTAGCCAGATGATAGCAATTTCTAGCTCCTGAAAGGAGAGGAAGTCTCCCTAGATAAGCAGCTAGAGTGCCTCTTTTCTAAGGAGTATTGACATGGCGTCCTACTAAAGAACTGATAGAAGGCTTAGGTCAGTGGTAGGAAGTTTTTGTGATGGCATAAGAAATGAAATATCTTTGTAATGTTCTCTTCAGACTAAAATAACACTGAAGGCAAAGATAAGATCAACCTTACCTGGTTATATGTTCCGTGGAGGAGTAAACTGGCATCTTTCTTGTTATAATGACACGTAGGGAGGCTGACAGGTTTTTTCAACAATTCTAGAGAATGAACAGTGTTAAGATATTCTAAGTTAGTCTCTGAGCTTTCATTCAGCTGTTAGTCCTGTTGGGTTTCTGACAGAGTAACAGGAGCACTGGGCGATGTTCCAGGTTTAGTTAAGACACTTTCGTTTCTAAGTGTCTGGTTTGCTGGCTTGATACTGTTGGATGACTTCGAGCCGTGCGTTTGGACTTTTTGTCTTATTTAAAAAAAAACCAACTAGACAGCGCTTGGAAAAAAGATCTGAAATGAAGTGGATCGTTGACAAAGTTTGAAATAAACAGGACTCTAAAACAAATTGCTTGTTACTTACTCAGTAGTTCATGTCCTGAATCTGAGGGAGTTGGGCCAAAACTAATTTCTCGGTGAGAAAGGGAGCGAATCCTGTGTGCCGTGCGGGGCTGCAGGCTGCCCCAGCACCACAGGCACTGCTCTGGGGTGGTGTTTGTGCTGTTCCTGCAGGTCCAGGGTGCAGCAAAAGTTCCAGATCTTGTTAGGGCGTGCATGTGAGCCAGGAGTAACTGATGGCTATAAAAAATGCCAGTTTTCTCATTCTGTAGTCTAAGAAACTAGTAAGTATGTTTTAAGTTTTTAAACCAGTGGTACTGTTCAGTGATTGTTCCTTCAGTGGAGCTGGGAAACTGGGACATCTGTGTCAAATCATGCCTGGCCAAGTAGATCACAGTTAGGCTGCCACATAGCCAATGGAGTTAAATCCAGTTGGTGGCAGGTCGCGAGGGGTGTCCCTCAGGGCTCGGTGCTGGG
>NW_009708888.1:0-1274 GCF_000703405.1 Apaloderma vittatum
GCTAGGACAAAGGGTTACTGTGATGGTGACACGTGCAGTATGAGGTGTCCTGGAAGAAAAAGGGGAACAGTGGCTATCCGCTCCAAGGTTTCTGAAATACCAAGCCATCTTAGCTGAACAAGATGATGTGGACATCATTGCCACTGATGTTGTCAATCCAGCGTCTTTCCTCAGTGATAAGAACCCTGAAGAACTCACACACGACTGTCTGGAGATCTTGGAAACTGTATATTCAAGCTGACCAGACTTGAAGGAAGAGCTCTGGAGGGAGCTGAATCCTGGCACATGGATGGAAGCAGTTTCATAAGAGAAGGAAAACATAAAGCGGGGTGTGCCATGGCCACCTCTCACAAGGTGATCGAAGTGAAACCTCTACCTGAGGGACCATCAGCCCAAAGGCAGAAATAATTGCATTGGCCAGAGCTTTGGAGTTAGCTAAGAGAATGAGAATTAACACGTGGACCGATTCTAAACATGCCTTTGGGGCTGTGCGTGCCCACGGGGCCAGTTGGAAAGAAAGAGGACTTTTGACAACCCAAGGCAAATCAATCAGGCATTCAGAAGAGATGTTGAGACTTTTGGAAGCAGTACGACTACCCAAAAATTGCAGTAATGCAATTTCTCTTGGGAATCAGCCCTTAAAAACAAAGGGGCCCAGGAAAGCTGGGCTGACTTTAAGAATGAAATTGTGAAGGCACAGGAGCTAGCCATCCCTGTGCCCCATAAAATGATTCGTCGGTTGAAGAAGGCCGATGTGGTTGAGTACAGAGCTTTTGCAAGAACTCAGGGATTAAAAAAAAGAGTGTATCAACTCTGGAAAAAGGGGCAGGTGAATCAGGAAGCACTTAAAGATATTGTAAGGTCACGCAGAAAGAGAATTAGAGAAGCAAAGCTCAGTTAGAAATTACTTTGGCCATCTCTGTAAAGGATAACAAAAAGTGCTTTTATAAATCCATTAACAACAAAAGGAGGGTCAGGGAAAATCTCTGCTTTGTACTGGATGAGGAGGGGAACAGAGTAACAGAAGATAAGGAAAAGGCTGAGGTGCTTAATACCTTCAACAAGAAGACTGAGGACAGCTCAGGACTGCTGGACTCCTGAGTTGGCAGACAGGGATGGGGAAAAGAATATCTCTCCTGTAATCCAGGAGGAAGTAGTCAGTGACCTGCTGTGCCAGCTGGATCCCAACAAGTCCATGGGTCCAAATGGGATTCATCCTGGGGTGCTGAGAGACAGTGATAACCGTTTATGAGGTCACCCCTCAGGCTCCTCTT
>NW_009708889.1:0-82226 GCF_000703405.1 Apaloderma vittatum
TATATATAATTCCTACCGTTTTTCCCATCAGAAGTATATCAGCTGATGGGATTTTGATTCCAGAAGGATTCTTTTCTTTTTCTTTTTTTCTTTTACTTCATGCCTATATTTCCATCTTGACTTTCTTCCCCACTTCATTTCCTCATCTTTTTTTGTCTTATTTTCTGACTCTCTCAATCCACTTATAAAATGCAATCCTGTTTGGAGAAATAAAATGAGTTAGGTAATTATGTCAAATATATAGAAAAAACAACCTGAAATGATACAGATAAGCAGACGTTATCCCAGTGCATATATCTGAGGAAAGCATTCTGTCTTTACATTTCCTGAAGAATCAAATGCTATGATTTTTGTGAAAGGAATCAAAGTGCATTAAGAAAATTGTCTTCACTGCAACTTTGGATGTTTTGACATTGTGCAAGAAAGGAAGAAAACCTTTGTTGCATAGTGGTGTCAACCTGCAGTAAATACTATATTTGTGCAGTTCTGCTATTTTATTTAAATACAAAATAATTGTCACACACTTCAGTAAAAGCTGAGCAATGTCACAATTGCACACACATGCACGCCATGCTCAACATCACAGTATTCTAATCATCCAACAACTAGAAGCATTTCCCAATTCCCTTTCCAATTCATTTCAATGTTAAGGAATACATCCCTTCACAAATATACACACACTGACTTTATGAGGCAACTTAAAAAAAGATGTTCAACCACAGCAGAGACTATCACGAAGGAAGCAGAAGTGAGTATTTGGGGCAAGGTCCTATTACGTTAGGTGCCGACTCATTCAAAGTTGGTTGCAGATGGATAATAGGTAGTACACTGTGATTTCTGTGCAGCAAATGGGGGTGATGGGAAGAGATGCTGCACGCTCTCGGTGGTTCTCAAGCTGTTTCCATCTCCATGATGTTGCCCTTCCAGTGACCTCCTTTCTTCAGAATGTATTTCAAAAACTAAAAAAGCCTTTCCACACTACTTTGAAATTAAGTTTCTTTAGGATCAGCTTACCTCAAAATAAGTAAAATTAACATAAAATCGTACAATGATTGTTCCTCTCAAGTTTCTAAACTAGAAATTACTGCGCATTGCTGAACCTTTTTGTCCTGTATGCACTCCACTCACAAGCAGTCACACAATATTATGATTTTGCACAGCGTAGGGTACCTTAACTATAGTAACAGTAGGATGTTGTCCCAATAGTTTATCCATAGGGCACAGTTTTGTCCCTTGAAATACAGATCACCTTACTAATAGTGACTGCCATGTGAAGCTGTTGCTCTGCGTTAGAGATCCAGCCGAGCTGCCTGACCTGTCTTTACAGGATTGATTTCTATCTCTGTTCTTAAAATACCCCTAATTCATCTATTTCAGCATAGTTTCCTTCATTGTCAGTCAGCCTTTCTTCCATATCTTTCTACACCCTATCTCATGCAGTTCAGACAGAAAGCATTCTCTTTAAAATACCATGTGTTTAGTAAGACTCTGCAACAAAATGTGATCTGCAAAGAGAAAATATTAAGTTGCAATGTTAATAGGGGTACTTGTCCTGAGCAATTGACTCCTCCACAGATCTAACTATAAAATCAAGAAGTCAGATGTCTGTGCCATTCCCTAAAAAGCACTACCAGTACCAAATTATACATTCTTCTCACCCCAAACTGCAGCTAATTTTCTTCTGCTCCATAGAACACAGCAACATTTGTTAAGTATCGCAATACAGGCACTATTCAATGGAAGTTTTAATGTGAATTCAACACATTCATTAATTTACTGAAATTTTCCCTAAAATGCACACATCTGACAATGTGCTTGAAAGATTTGTCTCATTTCATACTGTTTCTTAATGACTGAAACGCATGTGTTGACTTCTCACTTCAGTGTTTAGCAGTTATGCTGTTCAAAGCTGGTGTTTGAGTTCCACAACATGTTTAGAAGTGCCAAGGCAAAATAATTAATTTCGCTTTTGAATAAATGTCAGAGATGTGAAGAAGGAAAAGAAAACAATTTGAAGGTATTTTAAACTGACGCTTTCAAACCTTGACAAAACTTGGAAAGTTAAACCCCGAGTCTCCTGCTTCCCTCTTTCAGCAAAGAATTGCTCTCACAGAGCAAGAGGTCCTGGAGACCCAGCTCCCCGAGCAGGCACTCAGGCAAGATGTTTGGAAAACAGGCAAGATTTCATCAATATGTCATTAGCACTTTGTCAGGAGGTTTTTGAAACAGGCAGGCTTCTGGAAAACATTTTTAAACCAGTATCTTTTTCTGATGGATTTTGACAAATTTTCCTAGCAAGTTGTGGAAGCAATTCAATGGGTCATCACTTTAAGCAGGGATGAGACCATGATGTGCTTGAGATTTTAAAATCCAAACCATGAAGATATGGTATTAGTGAAGAATATCACTGTGAACATAATGTGGCCTTCAGTACTATTCTGATGAAAAATAAACCCACCTATTTCTGGTTCAGTACTCTCCAATTGTCTTCTACCTTTGAAATAGGTCAGTGCCAACCCAGAAACCCGTATGTCTTCAGAACATTTTTTTTCCTATGGTCTTCCACTGTCAAAAGATATTGTGTTTTTCTTTACAAAGGTCCTACAAACCTGCACTGAAAACTGAGCTGCTTCAATTAGCATGTCTTATTTGTCTATGTTTCTGTTTCTTGACTGCATGTGCATGTGCTTAGGTCTTCAAAGCAGATCTTCAGAGCAAATTCTTGTGGATATCTATTCCCAAATGCATTTCCCACAAATAGCCTGTAATAAGTATTTAAAAATCAGATATTTTGTTTAACATTCTTTCTAGCTGACCTTTTGCTTGTTACAGTGACCTTATCCTACCCTTTCTCCCAGTCTCAGTGTTTCCTCTTATCTGCTCCCTTCCTCTTCCCTTCACCTCTCATTCTCATTTGGTTCTTTTCCCTCCTCACACTACAAAAACACCTTGTTTCTGCTCCTATCTAAAATCTCCCACCTTTCACCCCACTTGTATCTATAATTTCCACCCCATCTCTCTTCTCCCTGTAAGAAGATTGAAGATGCTCTTTACAATAACTGCCTGAATTCTATCCTTCTGGTTCTGCCTTATACGGCCCACATGCTCTCTTCCCCTTTCACCTGGTAGAAACCATAATGGCAGTTCCCTTCCTAAATCTCAGTGTTCCTTCTTCACCTTGCTGGATCTGTTACTATCACTATCAAACAGAGTTTTCTTGACCATCTCTTTCTCAATTCCCAATACTCCCCCTCTCCTCTTCCTCAAAATATCTTCCCTTCTCCTGCTTTCTGTAGGCATTCCATGAGATTCCCTTCTCTCCTCTTTCTCTTCTATGCAGTGTCTGTGGATAATCTCATACACCCATGCAAACAAATCACAACTTCCATAATACAGATTCAAGACTGCGTTTCATATCACTTAATTCCAGATGTGCATCCTTCTACCCAAGCCTTGGTCAGTCTTCGGACATCACACTTCAGGTGACTAAAAGCCCTGAAAGTTCCTAAGTCCTTCCCCCTTATCTTCATCTTTGATCGTGTGAGCAACACTGCTTCCTGCCAGGGATGTTCACATGCACAAACACAAGATCCTGTCTTCTCACTGAGTTTCCCGTCTGTGTTCCGGTTCAGTCTGCATCGTGTTTCCACACGCTATCTCTGAACAATACTCTTTATTGTCTCTACTTACTGCTGAAGTTCTTGTCCTGCCACTCATCTCGATTAGCGCAATGCCCTTTTCTCTGGCCCTCACAAAAGCGCTCTTGCCCTGCTCATTTCAGGCCCCAGCTATATAAATCATTTTCCTGGCCTGTTGTTCTGACTATACCCATTATCTTTGAACCCTTTCAATGATTCCTTTTTCCTCTGGGACATCAAGCTTATTGTGACTCTCTTAACTTTCAAAGCCCTTCATGGCTTACTCCCAACTTGTCACTTTTTATTCACTATCAAAATACAAATGCTCAGCATCAGTCAGCCCCAGATGCCAGCTTCAATTGATCAATTTGTTAAATTTTCCAACAAGCATCTTTTGTGCTTTCTCCCTTGCTGCCCCTCAGGCTTGAGAAGAGCCTGCATGTGCATTCATAAAACCAACTGTTATTCTCCTTTGAATCCCTTATTAAAATTCTCCTTTGCCAAAAACTTGAAAATGGCTAGCTTACAGGCGCATGGAAAGCACCCCCTAGTATGATCTTGTTATTCCCGTATTCTTATCCATCTGTGGTCACTGGTCTGATATTTTGATTATATTATTATAAGCCCTTTGGGACAGAGGCGAGCTGTTTTATGTTTCTGCAGTACTTAGTGCACCCTGGTTCTAGACCACAATTTGGACTGCAAGGTGCTGTGGTAACACAAAACGAGAAAAAAAAAAAAGTCTGTATAAAGAAAAGCAGCAGACTCATTCATGATCCTACCTCCAAGATGCAAATGAGCAAGTAGTACAGAGTGATTTCTTTTCAAGTTTTGTGTGAACATTCTGCAAGAAACTTCCTGCTGGCTTCACTCGGTGCAGAAAGGAAGACTAGGCTGCCTGTTCTGGTTTGGACAGCCGGGCACAAGCATAGGAGCATGGCAGACAAATAACCCACGAGTACAGACCTTTACATATTCATGGCTATAAGCTAAACACAGACTGTATTTTCTAGAAATGTGGCGCTGGAAATGCTCCTAGAGCCAGGTCAGCTACAGCAAACAGAGTATCAGACAGTTTCAGCTCATTTGAGCTTTCAGCATGTAAAAAGATGCATACTTTCTTTCCCTGGGTTTCTTTTTTTAATTTTTTTTTTTAAACAAGGCTAGAATTGATAATTAGCAGAGCTAAACTGTTCAGTGTTTCTGAACAGCAATGCTGTTAAAGTTTTATCCTAATTTTTTTGAAGGCAGGCAACTCCTGGCCTTCTTTAATTTTAAAGAGATGACTGGCAGAGAAAGTACCCTACACTGTATCCAAGATTTTAAAGTAACCGCAGTGAGCCCTCTTATAATTAAACCACTCCCCTCCATCCAGTTTCCCTCTAAGTTCACTGTAACCAAAATTGCAGTGTCTACAGTGAAAGAATTCAGGAGCTTTATTCTCTTTCATTATAGCTAGAGTTTTGCTACATGGGTGATTCTCAAAAGGAGAATTATTAGTGGTGGTTTGCTCTCTGACTCAAAATCATAGCACCTACCACTACTTCTGCACACACAGCTCACCAGGGTGCACGCCGCTTACAGGACAGTATTTCTCCTGCTGCGGGCTGGCTTTACAGGTCACCTCGATGACCTGAGTACGTTAGACCTGTGCTTTGTAGGAGCTTAATCTTTTCACCTTTCTGAGGTAAGGCCGAGTGCCGCAGGAAAAGAACCCACTGATTAGAAGCTGGGTGCTAGATGTTTGCCTTCAGCCGCAGACTGGAGGAATTAAGGAAAAGTGGATTGGCCGCATGAAAAGCTTTGGTTTTGCTTTGACTTAGATTAATTCAATTATACTTAAAAAAAAAAAAGTTAAGTTCCAAGAGGAAGAAATAAGTAAATTTACATAGAGATTAGGTAATAAAAGGTCTGTTGCACTGTATTCTCATTGGATGCCATAGCTTGCATTCCAAGTCAGAATTACAAAATATCAGTTTTAAGGGGATATAGGTGTCTTAAATTCCCTTTTCATTTATTTTCTTTTAAATTTCACCTAAGAGCTTACCTCCTTTGCTTTGCAACTCAGAGTGCTGTATGCATATAGAATCCTTATTGCTCTGCTTTTAAGCTGCAATGCCCTGCAGGCTCCCCATCCCTCTGCCTTGTATCCTATTTGAAGACCTTAATGAAAGGGCCTGGTTCCAGAATCACAGCAGCTTGTCTGCACAACCAAATTCCATCTCCTAATGAGTTCCTCTAAATCTGCCATCAGGTGACTTTATTGACTTTATGATCATAATGAGGTAGCAGCTCACTTTCCACAGTTTTGCTGGTTTCAAGCCTGACGACGTTCTCCTCTGCTCCTGGACTTTAGCTGGTATTTAATGATCAGGAATCAAGCAGGGTTTTAATGTCTGCAAGAAACGTCCCTGAAGTGCAAAAAGCCCCAGACAGCAGTCTTGAAACTTTTCAGAGCCATATGACTCTCTAATGGTACACTAACAAACAGGAAATCAGCCCATCAATAGCTAATTGACATATCTGAAGGTTTAATTGCTTCCCTGTTAGAGAAGGTGACGCAGTATTCAAGCTGCCATTAAAACAAACACACTCTTTAAGAGGATTTATCTGAAACACGTATCTCTCAGCTTCTGTATCTCCAAATCTTGCACAATTTACTTTGAAACTGTTTCACTCTTTTCACTCCAGAGTAATCATAAGATTACCCTGCGACACGTGAAGAGGTGCAGGCTGGTCAAGAAAATGTGCACTTCAATGAGTGCTGTGCAGCCAGTCCTGACAGACGTGGAGCCCCATTTTACCCTCAGGAGTCTAAGAGAAACTTTAGTTAGCAACATCTTCCTACGTGGCTGTGAAACACCAGGCACACTTTTGTTCTCATTATCTAATAAGGAGATGGAGGTGTGGAATATGAAAGTGAAGAGGCCACCTCACCTGCCTCTTGCTGTTTTGTTAGAGTTTTCTTTAACTTTCTCACCTAAAATTTTTAAATAGCTTTTGTTTGCTCCTTATCTACTTAATGATGCAGTTTTAATTATATTTGAATTGTGCAGATTCCACCCAGTCCAGAACTCACCTAGAAGTTGAACAAATCTCACTCAGGGTTTGGAAACGTTTATCTTTACTTCCATTTTTTCTCTCGGTTTTGGTCTTTGACTGATCTGAGATTAGAACTGGGGGTGTCCAACATCTGTTCTCAAGATAATTCAAGCCCTAGAAGCAACCCCAGAAGTTTTGCAATACCCAGTGTGGTTTTACAGATGAAATAGAAGCTTTCAGACAAAGTCTCAGCTTTTCTGATCTCTAGATTGAACAGAAGCAAAGTTGAGGTTCACATCTTCTCTCCACTAATTTTGGTAATCAGACATGACAAAGGCTTATGGAAATCTGAGGCATTTAGCTAGGGAATCTCAGCCTTTGCATTTCTGCTTTAAACTTGAGGAGAGATACTTTTACAATTCTATTTTCACTGAACCAGTGTTTTTCACTTTTTCCCCTCCAGACCTGTAGAATTCTCACATTGCTACTGGGAATATGTATGCATATGTGTGTGTGTGTGTGTGTAACGCACAGTTACTGTAATCCTTTAGGTATTACACCAGGACTGTTCCCAGTAATATCCACTCATAAATTGCACCTTTTAGCAGAACATCTGGAATCAGTATTGATGCTACTACACTTTCCCCTGTTCAGTCTTCGCATTCGTTCCATACCACCAACAAATGGAAGAGACGTTGAGAGTAAATGTGTCACTTCCGGCTCCCAAATGTTATCCTAATATTTTTAAAAGCCTTCAGTTACATACTGGTGACTCTGTGTAGTATAATGACATAACAGCATTCACTGGCTCCTGTAGCTCTAACCACAAAGTATTTACATAACTCATGAGCCTGAACGGGGCCAAAATGGCCAACATGAAAAGACTCAATCCTTCCATCAGCAATGGACACAGAGAACAGAGACAGAAGGGCATGTGAGAAGAAGAAAAATAAGATGGTCAAGTGTGAACTTAAATATCAGAGACAAGTATCTCCAAAGGATACTCTCAGAAGTGACTCCCTAAAATAGGATTTGCCAACAGATCTTGTCCTACAGCCCAACTAACTCAGACCTCTGGTGTCTGGGTGCAAGCACACGCAGTTACACCCACCTTAGCTGCACAGTAAGACAGGAGCCACACAGGCAAGGCTCGATAGAACCGATCTCAGTTCGCTTCTGGTGTAAGCCCAGTATTCCCCACGCCTGCAGCCCCATCCCAGAGCAGCGTCCCTGTGGATGCAGCAGCCGCCGGGTGCCTGCACAGCAGCCTGGCTGGTGGATCTGGCATCCTCCTTTCGCGGTGCCGTTCTCAGAGCAGCACTGAGGTCAAATGGAAACCTGAGCAGTAAGAGAGGAGGCTGCCGACCGCAGGCAGCCCCTGGGACAGCTGCCCCAAGGGGCTGCTCTGCTGCTCCTGGCCTGCACGGCCAAGCTGCTGAAGAGATTTCATAAATCTTGACTTACTGATCATCTGGACTGGTCTTAGAGGAACACAATTGTTGAATCCACTGCTTTGATTCCCAAGAGAAACAGCTATCCATATTTCACCATTACAGCAGCACCCTAGATCGAGGTCCTAATCATCCAGCATGAAGGTGATAAAGGTGTGAATGTCTATTGCCATGGCTATTTCAAAGAAGGCTGGTATTTTCAGGACAGTGGCAGCAGTAAAAGTGTGTCACAGAGCTGTCTCTTAAACCCCTTCAGTGACACTTGGTGCCACTTCCCTGGACCCCTAGGCACTTTCTTATTTTTATTTGAGATTCAGCCAACTTTGTCTTGCAGATGTTGCCAAGCATTTAGGGAACAAACATCAGGGATGTGTCTCTCTGTCATTGGAGTTTGTGATGCAAAAACCCAATAAACAGACTTTTGGACTTTTTGCTTTAGAAATACATTCTTGTATAAAATATTATTAAAAATCCTGTTATTCTTCTTAAAAGTCTAAAATTGTTATTGTATCTCCTTTTTACCATCATGAAACTTTGCAAACTGGGTGGAAAATATTCATTCTTTCTTGGGCCTTCAGGATTTCAAATCACATGAGAGCTTGCACCATCAGAAGAGTATTCCAGAGACCTGTGGGGCCAGGAATTACATTTAGTTGGAACAAAACAATTATTCCTTTCTCTGCTCTGCGTGTCAAACATGGATGGCATGCATGCAGTGAAGCTCCTTTTACTTTACTCAACAGAAATTCAAATAAGGGCTATCTGAGGTTGTCAAACTCTGTTTGTGACTGATGAGGACAGTTGTGCCCTACTGCATCCTTTTCAGTGCAATCCCAAATGAAATCAACCCCTTGATTTTTCTCCTGTGATTTGCAGGAAACAAAGAAAAGAGTCTGCTTTGAGTTCAGACAGGCCTAGAGAAGATTCCACAGCAAAATGCAACAAAATACTAAGTGGAAAAGCCAGCCATGCCCTGGCTCAGGCGTGGTCAAGAGATCTCCAGTTTAGGAGAAAACAAATTACAACCCAGAGATCTTGAGTACAAATGTTTACAGGTTTTGCTTGCGGCTGATGCTCTCCTAAGCCTTCCTGCTTACAGGTCCGAGGCTCTTTCACCCTATCTCATGAACGAATTTTGAGAGAATGAATCCACATGGGGCCTTCCCCTCAAGGTGCTACTGGGATTCCCTTATAAGCCTTTTCCCACTTTGCATCCAGCTAGTTAGCAGTGAGCCAGGCACAATATGGAGACTGACTGTTGAATAGTTCATTTGGATGAAAGGACAGTTTTCAGCTGTGGCCAACTTTGCTTAAGAAATTGTTTTTCCTATGTCGTCATGACAGTAGCTTCCACGCCACAGAACTTAACAACAGCAAAAAATTAACCGGAGGAAGGAAATGAAGTTTGGTAATGGTGATCTGAGCACCAGAGACAATAAAGGTGAGTATGCCTTTGAAACCTATAATCCTACAAAAGCCTGGTTTATGACTCCAGCTCTGAAGGGTGTTTGGGCCACGCAAGGGCAGGAGAGAAAGCCTAGATGGTGAGAGGGTTCACCTGGCTGTGCCCTGGGGCTGCTCCAAGGCAGTCCTGTGATTGCAACACCACTCCCTGGCCAGAGTCTTTTCTTCAAATAGTCCCTCTGGGGCAGCCTTTTGCTTGTACCTGTTTGTGTTTATAGAGATGGAGGGGTGAGGTTTCACCAGTAGGCGCATTTCAGCAGTGCCTTAGATATTGCTGCTGCCTGTGGAGTTCATAAGAGTCCGTTATTTTTATCAGGATAGTTCACTAGGCAGCAACACATTTGGAAACAATTAAAAAATAATGGGCCAAACTCACCCGAGTATAACCTCACTGAATTAAGTCACTGAGTTTAGCCTAGGGAATTAGTTTTACTGCTTCAATGATAGTTTTGACCTCAAATGGTTTTTCCTTAGTCTGCTTTAGACTGGGAAAATTGAGTTTAAAGATATTTAATTGTTCTCTTTTTCATCTCTATACTGTGGTGATTTCACTTCTACAAATATAAATGTGGTCCACAGCAATCTTGCTGATCATATAAGGATTAAATAGGCAGAATATAGGATTTGGAATTTTTTCTTGGGCACAAAAGTGATTCTTTGTATAATCATTAGGAATAATTTTCAGTTTTGTTGTTATTCATAATATTATTTAAAAGGCTGTAGCTGGACTGGGGCTTCTTTGTATTTATCATAATAGCAGAATAGGGAATCCTTCTTCTCAGATATATATTGGGAAACAATAGATAGCAATACACTGTGACAAATAAATATGGTTATGCTAGCTACATGCTTCACAGAGTTAAGGCATTCTTTGGTTTAAATTAATAATACCACCAAGGGAAACATGCGCAGAAAAGGAGAAAAAAGGGGAGGAGTCACCACTGGTCTTCCTGTGGCCAGCGGGCTATGTTTGGCCAGAATCAGTAGAAGCCTAAGCCTTAAGAAAGGAAGTGCTTTTTCTACACAGGGACACTGGTGTAGCATGGGGAAAAGAATAAAGGTTTTAATGGACAAGGAAGGATGGTGACAGTGAAGAGAATACTTGATGTCCTCATAAAAGACCACTGAAGCTGTTGCAAACGATCTTGATGTCAAGCCTGCACGCACAGGAAGCTTGCCTTTCCCTTCTGACTGTCTTCACTCCCTGCTGGATATCTTCCTGTGATCCTCAGAGCAGGAAAACTCTAAAACCACAAAGAGAACTTTCTCTCTGTCTCACACCGTCAACCAAACTGCCGGTTACGTCCCATTCACAGGCAGAAAACACAACAGGCACCGAGAACTTGGCCTGACTTCAGATCCCAGCTCATGGTTACAGAGCTTGCAGCCGAGGGTGGGCAAAGGTTGTTACACTTCAGCATTCACTCACAAGAGGAATCAAACTTCTCCCTCCCAACTACTTAGATTAAAACCAGCTGAATTCCCTGCACTGCTGATGTGATCAGTTGCTGGATAGTGCTATCCCTCAGTGCAAACAAAATTAATTAGATTTGGAGTAATGAAACTGACTGGTAAATAGAAGAATGAATCCAATGGACATTCATCTCTTGTCTGAGCAGGTCAAGGGATTTGTCCAGTACCTTAGGCATCTCTGGTTTTTGCTGTTCATAGAGATGAATAATTAAAGGCTACGGGGCGTGAAGTCTACCACAGACTTGGCTACTGGGAACCAGCCACTGTGTGTGCTTTATTAAAATTCTGCTTAAATTATTGGTAGCGCTGCATTACCAGTAAGAACAAACTGATCTGCATCATACAGGGTCATTTGCTCCTTCCCGCTTCTGCTTACTAATTAATTCTGGCTGCAGTCGTGCATTAGGGGAGGTGCTGGAGGCATACAGATGCTGTGATATATTCAAGTCATACATCAAAGGAGGTTACTGAACTATTAGCCTTGAAGAAAGGATCTCTGGCAAGATTATTAACATTCATGCTTCTTCGCCCTGGATTCCTTCTTTTGTTTGGATGTACACCAAGAGTTTCTCTTGTACACCTAGCTTTTCCTGTGTTGCTGTTTGTGCTCGCAATCTGGCAAACTTCTATGCGATACAGAGGTGATAAGCACAGCGCTTGCCTTGTGCAGTTCTGGGGATAGGAAGCTAATTTTTTAGTGCCTTAGTCCTACAAGAGCCCTGCATTACTCTCACATAGTGCTCTCTCCAGGGTTATGTGCCTGTTAACATCAGCATGAAAAAAATGTTTGCGTTGCTAACACTTCAGAAATGTACACTTCATTTTCCCCATTATTTCCCACATCTAATGTCATTTGCTGGTCTGAGTCCTACTATGATTTGGAAGCCTAGTTCTCGTATACACTACTTTGCTAAACAATGCTGCAAAGCTACAACGTCTCTGTTCGGAGGGAGGTGGGGGGGAATGTAATTTTTGCCATCATTTGCTTTCCTTATGCTTTCAGTGTTACATTTTACACGACTAACCCAGTCTAAACAGATTAGGTTCTAGTTCCTTACATCTCTAAAATCTTTGAGTTGGAGCAGCTTAGACATGAATGAATTCAAGCTTGAGAGAAATATAGCAGAAGCTGAGAAGAGGATCTGAAAGAGAAGCTATCAATAGGCAGTCTGAAGCCCCGGGGAAGTATCATAGAGTATGATCAGCAAAGGTTTGAGGATGAGTGCTACAGAACCAAGAACTGGAGGACAGTAAGACTTCAAAGCCTGGGAAGCCAGGCATCGGGGAGATTTGACACACAACTTGACTGAACTGAGAAAGAATGATAATGAGAACCAAGAGGAAGATTGGAGAAGGTGTAACCTGCACCAATACAAACTATGTTGTGCCCTGATTCAGCTTCCAGGAGTTAAAGGCTCGTTGTTTCTTGAAATGTGCGAGTTAGCGCAATTAAAGTTGTATATTTGCTTGCTATCTTACACAAGATAAAAAAAGTCTTAGCTTGTTTTCTTTGAAAATGGGAAAAGAACTGAAGGTATACATAAAATTCAAGACAAACATGTAGTATTCACTGTAAACCCTTGCTTTTACTGAGAAAGTCTATAAGAGTGCCAAGAAAAAACCTTAAATCTGGATGAGCTGTCTCTTTATATTAGTTAGCATCCTGAGTAGCCTCAAAATGTGAACTTAAGAAAGTACCAGCTAGTAGGAATCCAGGAAAATTTCATTAGCAAATGCATATTCATTAACACAAACCCCTATGTTTTTTGGAAGAACATCAGTCCTGCGCATTTCTCATTTTGACAAAATTTGGGAAGAGATCTTGAAGGTATCAAACCATTGTATTTTGACAGTTTTAAAAATGCTTCCTTTGTCAGTGTAAAATTTTGCTGATTTGAGTATTTTCAGTGATCAACTACAGCATCTAAGATTTTTCATCTCAGTCTGAGACATTTTTTCAAAATCTCAGAAATTTTCAGAGGATAAGAACATTATTTCCAATTATTTCCAACTGACTGGTATCTATTTCAACAGCACGCTGACTTATCCATCCCAGATGGACATTTGCTGATTTGAGCCAACTCCAGCTGTCTGAACTGGCTTCTAAACACCCAATACCATGGCCTAACAAGTGAAACTACATCCTCTTCATATTTCTCTCTTAAATATCATCAGCTATAAAACTTACGAAGCAGAAGCATCCTGACTCAGAGCTACATAGCAGACATGAATAAAAAAGGAGTCACCCGTGGGACGCCTCCAAACAATACTCAAATAATATACCACGAACACATCTCAGTCAGAAGTGCTCGACTTTGCTTTTTTATTAAGCAGTAATATAGGGAAGTGTTTCTTGACCATTTTTAATCAAAAAAGCTCCTAAGCTTGTTAAAGTCATCCATGGACTCCTCAATCTTTTAAAAAAAACTTCCACAATCAACTGTGACAGTTTATGTTTGCAACCATGCAAAAATTAGGTTATAGTCTGAATGTTTTTTTCATTTATTTTCTCTTACATTGTTTGCCTGCTGACTTCCATGTGTGAATAAGAGAGAACAGTCACGTCATTTTGAAGGAGGTGGAAATCTAAAATTATTTTGTGGATGATCATCTGATTGTCATTGGTCCATAAAACAAAAGTGAAAAACACAAAGCTAGGAAATTTGTCTTATGGTAGACTGAGCGAAAGCAGTAATATCAGAGACTCGGCAATAGAAAGCAGATGTAACTAAGGTCTGAAATTCAAGAAATAAACCCTTAATTTTCTCGAGTTTTCACAGCTGACACATTTTCAACTAAGCTAAAAAAGTGATATTTTTTTCCCATTTGTTTCAGTTTGCAAAGAGGGGAAAAAAACCAAGCTTGTAGTTGAAACCCGAAATAACAAACAACCCAACTCTACCTACTTTTTTTAAGCAGAATGAGGAAAGAACAGGATAGGAAAAAGTCAGCTTGGTTATCATTTTTTGAAATTTCTACTAATTTGCAAGACACAGAATATTGTCAGAAATTTTGGCTTAAAATGAGTTATGAGTTCATGGAAATTTTGAGAAGGTTTTAAGGCTTGAAGGGACTCGGGTATTGTGAGATAGAGTGAGGCCTTTGCCTCATCCTGAGTTTATGATGTTGTCTGGGTGCCCCTGCTCAGTGGGGCAGAGAAAAGCAGGATGAGCTTTGGAAGGTGCTGGCACTGGATCAAGGTCAGAGCTGTGAGTCTGGCATGGTACTCTGCCCCAAAACTGTGGCTAGTCCGCCATGCTTTGAGCTCACAGACTGGCAGAGAACAAGCCCAGGCACTGGGATGTGAGCAGATCTGAGATCTAGAAGACAGAGAGCAAGCTGGATGTCAACTCTGCTTAGCCCAGGGAAAGCAGCAAAGATACGCTATCTTACTCAGAGGGAAATAGACCTTTTTAAAATCTCTTCAGGGTGTCCACGACTGGCATGAATTAATTTAACATTTACCTCAAAACTCACACATCTCAAGGATAACAGTTGGTCAACAGCAAAACCGGGCTAACGCTAAACCTTCTGAGCAATTTCTCACTTGCAGCTTGTCAGTCAGTGTTGGTTCATTATGTGTAAGGTAAGGTTAGGTACAAGCAATGAGCACAGCACTGATCAACCTCTGAATGGCGAGGATCTCCTTTACCATTTGGCATCACACCATGCATGAGCCAGACAAGGTAACCAAAAAGCTCTGGAGCCTACCTGGAAGTTTCATATCACGGTGATTCAGGCTCTGCGAATCTCCTTCAAGAATAACTTTTCCTGAGTGTGCTAGACACTGGGAAGCCATGCACTTCAATACCCAAGAGCTTAGTTATATTAACATATATATGTACCCAAATATGCACACGCTGACACAACATGCATAAATAGAGTTTACACTGGTGGGAATTTCAAAAGACAGAAGTGGCATGTTTTGAGAGCCAGGAGAGAAACAGGCACTGGTACACCTCATGAAAAGAACGTGAAGCAAAAGCCTGGAATTAAATATTTCTGTATTTACGCTTTGGAGCAAAGAAACAATCATTAAAGCTAACTGTCTAAAAAAAAAACACATTATGAAGCTCAGTAAGTACTCTAACAGTCTTCACAGTTTGTTAGTGAAAAGTTACTCAGCGCAGGTGGTTTTGCAATGACGCACTGAAAAAGATCCATGGTGTTTAGTGGCTCTCATATACATCAACTTGTGGAAGCTGTAATGTTCCTGCTTGGGGCTGTAATACAAAACACACGGGCTAGACACAAGACTTCAGACCAGAGCTTCAGACAGGAAAGGCCTGTTATCTCTAGGATATATAAATATGAATTGGCACTAGGACTTTGATGACATTTCCACGGCATCAGCATTTTCCTTCTAACAATCGCTGTGCACCACTTGAATCAAAGATCTGCCTTCTCCAATGAAATGGTGCTCCAGAACACTCCAGCCACTCCTTTAGGTTAATTCCTGGGGAAGGACTGTTCCTGTTGCCCAGACAAGAGCGGGCACAAGCAGCAGGCAGCCTCGCTCCCAGCTGGCCTCATCTGACTGTCTGCGGAGAAAGTCCGTGGCCCGGAGATCACTCATCACCAGCGTGAGGAATGGTGACCTACCAAGGCAGTGGGGAGTGACCCACTGCCTGCGGGCCAGGGGAAGGGCAGATGGGTCATGCCAGCCCACGCTGCTGCTGCCCTGCAGGAGAACTGTGCTGAACTGTGGGTTAATAATGGCTGCGGCCGTCCCTGACTAAAACCGGCCACGCCGAGTGGCGCTGCACCCCGCGCTCAGAGCCAGCTGCCTTGCTCACCAGTTATGAGCTCTGCCGCAGCCGTCACGTAGGCACATCCATGTCTGTCAGGCAGAGCGGGCTCTCAAGAGCTAGCAGAACAGTGGCGGGCAGCTTGGGCATCCTTAACTACCCAGCTCTGGGAACAGACGGGGTTCCGAAAGGGAAAGTCAGCTCAGCAACTTCATCAGCTCTGAATGCACCTGAAAAGGCATAAAGATCCTCTCTCCCACAAGTGTTACTTGACGTCCTCAAACTGCAGATTCCCACCCTCGTGCCTGCTTTGAGCTAAGGACGTACTCATGTGTTTAAAATAATACCCCTCCACCAAAGCGATATTTCCCTTTGCCCTATCATTTCCAGCTGTAGATTCCCACCCAGTCCCTGTTTTGAGTTACACTTTAATAAATATACTTGCAATTGAAATCATCTTTCGTTTTTGTTCTCCCCATGCTACAGATTCCCACACTGACCCCTCCTTCAAGCCACAATTAATACATAATTTATGTCTGAAATAAAAATCATCTCCTCCTCCTGCCTTACCCATTCCAGCTGCAGTTTCCCTTTGCCATCCCCTCTTCAAGCCATGATTAATACATATGTTTGAAATAAAATAATAAAAAAGTAATTTCTCCACTCTGCTCCCCAGCTGCAGGTTCCCATTCCTATCTTATCCTCCACTTCCCGCCCACGAGCTCTCCCAGCGCTACCTCCCAGCTGACGAGGGAGCCTCCTCCTCGCAGCAGCAGTGGCCTCTGAGGCATCTCTTCATGGGTCACTTCCACCTCCTTCAAGGATCAAACCCCACAGCGTGTAAGGTGGAGGTGGCCACAACCCTTTCTTACACCACCAACACTTTCAGCAACAGAGGGAAGAATAAATAAATGCAGTAAGTTAACAATCACTGAAACAGGGACCTGTCAGTGAGGGACATATCTGGGATTCTCTCCTCACCCTGCGGGGCTTTGCTGCGACTCCCAGTGACAATGGGTTAAGCCTCTGCTTCAGTTCTGCCTCAGCAAAGATTTCCAGTTGAATAAAACTGAGCTCCAGTGACTGCATAACCAGGTGTGAGGTTTGGCCTTGCTGGGTAGCCCATGGCAGTGGTTCCAGGGCCTGGATGATGCTCCCCATGGAGCTGACCGGGACAAGGATCCTGGACAGTAATCAGTTCCTACCTCCTCTTCCCCACATTAAATACAAGTAGATAAATCTACCAAAATGCTTCCTGTATCCATTTATTTACCAAAAAATTCTTTCACAAGCAAAACTTTTCAAAAGTGTACTGGGGGTGTAGCAGTGAAAAAAACCAGGTCTGTCTTTGCACTTCTCCTTAGCAAATGAAGAATCAGCAGCCTTCAGTAGGATGGGAGGGGACAGCAGAGGAGAGGACAGTCTGGGGTCCTTCACCATCAGCCTCAGAGGAATAGCTGGCAAGGGGGACTTCCAGAGAGCTATTCAGATGGGATTAAGGTTTGAAGCTGGTTTCCCAGTTCTTTTGGCATTTACCTAAACTGACACCTGAAACCCTTCGCACTTGTGCATCTTCAGATTTTTTCCCTATGCTCTTCAGCAGCTGTGAAGAAAGTTTTTTGGGTGGGAAAGGTGAGGAAAGAGAGAGAAGAGAAAGGGCCAGCAAGGCACTGGGGTGGATTTCCAGTGTCTCTGTATCACACAGCAGAGACCAGATATCCTGGATGCTGTGGTCCTCCCATCCCAACCAGCACTTCTGTGCCTCCCCACACCGCTGGCACAGTCAGGCTGCCAGTGCGCGTCGGGATGAGGCTGACAGAAGAGCTTTGTTCTAGACCGGGGGGTTTCCAGCACGGCGAGTCTCGCCGCCACCTGCACATCTGCTCCTCCAAGGGACTCCTGCAGAAAGGGCAGGACGCGGGGTGCTCCTGCCCTAACTCTGATGCATTCAAGCCAGCCCGCGCTCATCGCTGCCATTAGCTCTAGTTGTCTTTATTATGGACACTTGACTAACTTATTTCTGTTGGATTAAAATGTTTTCATATGCTACGGTTACCAGAAGTAACGGCTGGTTAGTTGAAAGCAAATGTCATCCTGAGAGATGAGGCAGTGTGAGTAGACACACAGACTCTCAGATAGTGACCTGGCCCTGTCTTGCACATGATGTATAATCTTATGCTTCCTTTACCTCAATATATCTTTTTAGCTCAGAAACTCAACAGGGAGGAGCTTATCTCTTTTTGCATATTTGCACTGTGCCTAGCACAAAAAGGCCTGAGTGCAAGTTTGGTACCTAGAAATATTGTTATAAGATGCAAAATAACAGTTGTTTAAAATGACAGGAATTTGGGATTCTGTTTGCTTTGCTCATTAAAACAAATATCTAAAATATAAATTTGAAGTCCATGTATTAATTGGCTCCTCTGCCAAGGAGTGTATTTTTATTTTATAAGTAACCTTGAGATGAAAATGGCATTAGAAGGTATGTGGAAGCAGATTCTACTTCAGATACATTTCTTATTGAACCTCCAGGGAACAGGCATCAGCTTTCTTTTCATTTCTTAAAGCTAAATCCAGGAAAATATCCTCTGTTCCACTTGCCCCAGTGGATGCTGGAGCTCCTTCCAGGCATGGAGGAGTGTCAACAGTCCTGCCCTACAAGCGTATGAGACCTGCTCCTCGCTATGAAACCACAAAGAGGAAGAATGGTGAGGAAGGAAGAAGCAGTGCTGGGAGGGGTGGAAGGGAACCCAGGAGATGTGCACTATTTTTCTTAACTCATTAGTGAAGCCCTTTGAGATCCACTCACAGAAAGTCCCGCAGAAAAGGTTAGCACTGTTAATTAAAAGCTATCATATCTTTCTTACTTGGTGGAAGATGAAATGCAACTGTCACTGTTTGCTGTCCTGATAGCGGTAAAGATGTTGGGCCATGATCCTGGTCCTCTACTCCTTGCTACCTGTCCTGCTTCTCAGCCCTGCTCGTGTCAGCTTTAGGCTGAAAAATTTCTGGGCTGAAAAGTTTCTGTGGCTGTTAAGTTTCTGTGGTGCTTGCTTTAAGCAGCTTCACCTGCCTGAGAGCTGCCGGGGGACCACAAGTGCTTGCCTGAGGAGTGCAGACCTGGCGAAGAGCATTCACGCGTTACACGACACGGCCCTCTCCATTTGCCCGCACCTTGCCTTGTCTGCCAAGCAAAGCTGTCGGTAGCCTCCTGCTCCAGCTGCTGGCCACAACCACCATTGAGACTTGAGCTCTGCAGGTCCAGTGGGGAATCACCGAGGAGCAGTAGAGAAGTGCTGGCCCTGTGCTGCTGGGTCCATGCTCACAGGGTCTCATCAGCATGTGGGTGCGTTTCCCACCTGCAAAATTCAGCTTGAAATTCTGCTTGAAAGCAAGCAAGATATTCGGTTGGAGCATGTGCTGAGGGCTGCGCAAACTCATCTGGCTTCTGCCTGGCTGAGAGGCATGTTAATAAAGGGAAGTGATAGGGGCACGGGGAGCCCATAAAGCTCTGAGGACTGAAAAACTGTCTGCGGCTCATACTGAGTGTTGCTACTGCAGTGAGTTCGGTCAACATTCACTCAACAAGAATGATTGCTCATCTTAAATATTTAAATTTTGATTGCATAGGAAATGAGGGAGGAGAAAAAAAACAAGATGAAGTTAGGATTGAATAGCTGTTTTACAGCTTTGGAAGCATTTGTGAACGCTTTGTGGACGATGGATAGTTCTGCAAATACGATTTTCCCAAGAAAATCAGTCCATTTTGCAGCTGTAATGAATCGTGGTATACAGTGGTCCAAACACTGCTTGCCAGCCAGCTACCTTAAGACAAGATGCTAAGGGAATATTTTTCTTGATTAGATAATAGGCTGGTTGAAATTCCTTCAGCTTTACCGAAACAGAAGTTAGCGATTTCAGACATATCAGATGATGCATCAATTTTCTGTAAACAGAAGACTGTGCAACCCACTTTATTGAAAAGCCCTTTATACTGTGCTAGATTTAATCTCTCAATTTGAGAAGCAGCCCCATGAAATAAGATGTTTGCATGCAAAATCTCCCAGATTTCCAATGGAAATATAAAACAAAGAAGAGCATGTTCCCTTGGGGACTGCACCTATCTTGGATTAGATTTTCTCTGATGTTTTTGCATCATATTACCAATGGCTTCAGGGAAGTGAAACAGCAGTTTTCTTTCTTGAGAACAAAGGCTCGCAGAGTTAAAAAAAATGTTAATATATTTAAAGCACTTTTGCCCACTGTTCCTTTTATTACTCTGAGAATTTTGGAGAAAAAGATATCTTATTGTATTATCTTATCATCTATGTTAATGAAATTTGTATTTATGGCTACAGTCTGAGAATTTTGTAAAGGAAAATGATTTCTAAATGAGCACTTTGTGTTCCCCATGGATGGTGTTTTAACTACTAGTAGTGCTCCGATAATACAGAGCTAGCTCTATAATCCATTGGAATCACTGAAAGACTTCTCTTTTTTTTAATTCCACAGATTTTGTGAAGGATCTAGTGGCCACACATGCAATGCATGGAAACTTTCTGGAGAAAGTTTTGGAGACCTGAGAGCAGAATTGTGTTCTCCTATCCTAGATCTCAGTTCTGACTTCTTCCCCCCACTTCCACAATTAGTTTTCCAATTGTTAGCTGTAATTGACATTAAACCCATTTCAGTGCTGTAGCTTTGCTCATATGGTTTGTCCCATCGAACGCAACGGGCAGGCACTGTGGGAAGGAGCAGCATTCAGCACTTTCAGTTATTTTGCTCCCATTTGGATCCGAGGGAAGCACTTTGTTTTTGCTCTGCTTAATCAACATAGCAGATAGTTGCTGTTATTAAATTAATAAATAATTTAAAAATCCTCATGTGCTGATAAATAATTTAAGAAAGTAGCCTTTGTCTTCTTTGTCTGGACAATGCAAATTAATGAAGCTCTTTGCTAAGAGGTAATTCTTTTTACTACAAATAACAATGAGCTAGAGATATTACACACGTCAGGTAGGAAGACTCATTTTGGTGTTCAAAGCACTCAGTGTTTTCCTGAGCGTGCTTTAATGCTATGGGGTCTTATAATGCTTTCAGATAAATGTTAAGAAAAGTTATTTTTAATAGTTCATTCATTTGCCTCAACAAGAGATTAGCAAGGGGCACTATGATTTAAAAATAGATTAAATAAAAACCATGAGAGGAGATAGTCTGGGAATTTATCTTCAGCCTTTTTAGAATGTTCAGTGAAACAGGGAACATGCAATGATTTGGAAAAGTGTCAGAAAGAAAACCAACATAGAAACACTTGTTCTGCAGGAAGCTCAGGATTGTGGAATTTGTGGCCTCAGAATGGTAAGATAATGATGCAATGAGCAATTCTGGGATGAAAAAAAGAACATAAAAATGGGTCAATGCTATGAATGACAAAAGTTTCTCGATTCCTGATTGATAACATTTAAAGTAAACCAAACATTTGGGAACTACGTACCTACAATTCACCAGGCCATAAATAAACAGCTAATTCTCAGATCTGAGTAAACAAACCCAATACTTAGATTATTCTGCAGATCACCTCAGAAATATTGTCTGCATCTTCTCAGCTGTCCCAGAAGACACTATTTTCATCTGTATGCCAGTGTACCTGCATGTGGTTTTAGATTTTGACAGGTCAACATTGACTAAAGAGGCTTCATTATATTCCCTCAAGTTATTCTGAATCAAACAAACCAGATCATAAATGCAACACTGAAAAGGTAGTGTGACATACGTTCCCAGAAGTCATATGGAATTTCCTTAATTTTCTTTAAAAGGCTCAAAAAAGGGTTAAATTCCTTTCTTCCTTATGAAATACGACAAACTATTCACAACCTACTAAGCATGTTATTTAGAAAGAAAGAAGAGATGGAAGAAGAAGAAGAAACCAAGCCCCAATGTCATGGGTAAAGGAGCAAGAGCTGCAATTCTATTGCCTGAAAGCTGAGGGGACTTAAATTTCACAAGGTCAAGGACTGCAATCCAGCCTACTGCAGCAAGTAAATGACGTAACAGAACATAACTGATTAGCACTTTCTCTGCTTGTGTTACTGGAAAAGAAGACAACACCTTCTCAGATGTCCAGACATGGGGAGAAGTGCCAGCAGTATGTGTCAATCAAGAAATCAGATAATCTCCTTTTCTGGTAAGTTGTTCAACTAGTTGTCTACAACCCATGTAGGAAATTATTTGAGTAAAACTTGTTGTTTTAAGTAAATAATGGAAGAAAGAACAGAATTAAATGTCATGTCTGACATATAAAAGGCAACACCACTAGTAATGAGTGCAAAGGCACTAAAAATATTTGTATGAAGGAATACATAAAAGTAGCCATCCTACTGCTGTGCAGACACTCCTGGGTTTATATCCAGTAAGTTCCCACAACTAGCCAGTAATAAAGGTCTGTGCAGTGTTTTCCCAAATGTTTAACGTGAAACTCTACCTGCTTCTTATAAAATCATTCTGAAGAACATCTAGAGTTCAATTTAAGAGCGGCATAGTTCTGCTCTGCATTAGGTTGCCCTTCATTTTCTTAGAGATGTCTTTACGTTCCAATGTCCATACATAAAAAACACGTGGATGGCTGCAAAATCCGTGTGTATATATGTACGCATCTAAACAATATGTGGTAAACTGATTCATATTTGTTATAACAAACTCTGTTTGTTATAATGCAACACTGCTACCCATGTCTGATGTGATATCCAAAGAACTATCCAGAAAGAACTGAAGTCTTCATTTTGTCATTGGTAACATTAGATACCTGAGAGGAATTCATCTCAGCTCATCTGGGGCTTCAGCTCTGAACAACTGGTCCTTACTTCCCTCATAGTCCATGGAGAAAAATATGTGTACATCATTCATCTCTTCCTAAGGTGGACACCTTACACAGACATGGTGAATCCCTCCTTAGAAGACTCTGCCTCTCTCTAAGTTATCTGGAGAGTCCAGAGAAGGATGACAGAAGCGGTACCAGCTCAAGTAGTCATGGTGAGCACCTAAGAAGGACATGATGAAATCTGCACTGAGGTCATGCCAATGGAGGTCTGACCTTCCACAGAAGAGAATAAAACAAACCAGAGCCAGGCATTAAATATTCCAAATTGTATAACGTTGCTAAGTCCTCCTGAAGCTCACTGTCCCAAATTAGCGGATTGGGTTTTTTATCCCAGTTCTCCTTTCCATATCTGTAAAATGGAGATAACAGTACCACTGCATCTCATGTTTCAGGTATCACTCTCAACATCTGTAAAATGTTCACCCAATTCTTACTCTAATGACAACTCACAAGTGAGCCTACAATAAAATTAACAATTCCATACTCACTGTGGGGCCTGATGATAGGTGTTAAATGAGGCCCAGAGCTCTAGGTCACCTGAGGGAATAAAAATAAATAATGGATGCCTCTCTGAAGTGGAAGGCATCACAGAGGAGTGACACTAGCAGAAGACTAGAATAACAGGCAGGCAAACTGACCTCTTACAATTCCAGTATTAAATATAATGCACCACACATAATACCACGTATTTGTACATATATCCATTTACATACATTTTCTGCCTTCTTCTACACTATGTCATGGCCTTTAGAACACGGACAAAGTAGAAAGAGCTTGAGAGGAATTATCTTTAAGATAGTCCTTAGCTGAACACTAGTGTACGAGTAAATACAGGCAAAAAGCTCTATTTCTATAGCCTCACCTCCTCCTTAAAAAAGACCGCTAAGCGCTACCAAGAATAAAATACCACCAATATTCATCCCTCTGAATTCAGGGTGGAGGGAGGTCACCACAACTGGTTTTATTATTAGGTTTTGGGGTTTCAACAGTGGTACAGGGATGCACTGCTGTGTTGGGGGGTGTTTAGCTACAGCACCCAGTGCATTCTCATGGTCTAGGACACAGTAAATACCCAGACGAAAGCAGCACAATTCTCTGCCTTAGAATTAGAAAAACACAGAAAGCCAGAGCAAAAATCTGGACTGATATAATCAAATTTTCATACGTGCTGGAATGCACTCTCCTTCCTTTCTCCCTGAGTCATCTCCTCTTTAAGTTCAAGCTCGGGATAAAGTTGGCTTGCATGCTTAACTCTGGGCATCCTTATCTCAAGCCCGTTGGAACGAGGAGTTTTTGCTGTAACTGAATTTCATCTTCATTGCGAGGAGTGTGAATCTCGCTTCAAACTCAACATGACCCTCTGAGGCACACTGCAGTGCATACCATCAGGCCTCACTAGGCTATGTGCAGCTCCTTTGTGCTGCTTTTCCCTGAATCCTACACTGTAAGACAAAAAAGAATGACATGTGCTAAAAGAGCATGCATCTAAGTTGAAGGGACACAAATGTATGAGATTATGTAGGATTTTTGAAAGTATGACTGAAAGAGAACTCTTTTCAAGCATCTGGTTGCTACGATAAAAAGCAAGTTCTCCCTGTCCATTTACTGTGGATATGAATGATCTCATCTCAGGTAGTTTCAGAAATAATCTCTGACATGTAATTCGGTTAGAAAAACACGCACACTCAAATCTGGAGATTTTGGAGGCAGGGTTTTCATTTCTGGCAAAGTACGGTTGGAAAATGCAGGGGCAGTATCGTGTTCCTTATCTGGTGATGTGGAGGTGTCCTAAGACACAGCAGTGGCAGCACGAGACCTGAGGAGCTGTAAGTACCCAGGGACTGCAGCCCAGCTTGCTGACTTGTCAGGATGTGTCCCCCAGAGACAGGCTTTGGGCTTACCTCTCTCATATCCCTTCTATCCACACAGCTTGTATTTCTAACTCACAACTCTCCCAAAGTCAGCCACAATCAAGAATCACAGTCCTATTAACAGGACTTAACTCAGAGGACAACATCCCACAAAAGCAGAGACCCTCAGAGGTGGACTTCTGGTTTTGGCTGGCCAACTCCCACTTCTTCCATTAGGACTTCAGGGTGCAAGAACAACTGTTTGCTTCAAGGCTGAGCACCTTGAAACAAACTTCAATTTGTACCTCAAAGGGTAGAAGCTGCTAACACCAGTACTTCCACAGGGGTGGATGACTCCTTTGAATGCTGGAAGCTGTGCCTGGTTAGCTGGCAACAGCTGCCTGTACGCGGGCAGGTGGGCTTCTTTCAGCAGCTGTTTGTCTCCTCCAAGGTCCCAGCAGAAAAGTACTACAGAAAATACCCTACCCATCCTCCATTTAGGACTACATCATTGTAGGATATTAGAAAAGCCTTGGAGATAATGAAGCTAAGAAATATTTTGGATATTAAGACCACAGTATGTGCGACTGCACAAGTACGCTTGCTAAGGTGACTGGGGTCTTACCACCACAACTCAAACACTGATGGATGCAACCACCTACACAGAAGGATTTTGCAAATTAAAAGCACTGTAGAATGCACAGAAAGAAATTCAGATTGTTTTTAAAAAACACACAGAAGTAGCACTCCAAAGATTTTCTCTCTAAGTTTATCATCTAACACTCAGGCTTGCAAGCAATGTAAAACATGAAGTTGAGTGTTGCGTTGTGCAAGAAAGGTTTTCACAGGCATTGTTCAATAGTCTGCCAGGGACTTCCCATCTGAAAATAATGATAATTTTCCATACTGTAGGACATGTGTACTTTATATAAATGTCAAATAACCACACAGTCTTGCCATAATTGGGCTTTCTTGACATTAGAAAAAACCCATATATTGATTTGTAGTCACCTCTAGTAGTGTGACTTGCAGAAGAGAGATATGAATTACTCAATCCTTAATTTAGACAAATGTAAAATGTAAGCATAACTGCACTTTAAAGAAACACAGTTTTTAGCTGAATAAACTGAGATCATCTACAGTGACGAGATTTTGTCACATCTGAAACAAGATTAATTCTTTGATATTGAACTCTGAATTTCTGTTTTGTTGAACTTAAAATTGTTTAAAGATTCTTTCTAGTATAAACTTGAGATTGGCATATGAGTACTGCGGATTGCTGTGTGAAGCTGGAGCAAGTCTCTGAATGTATTGTGTAACTGGCTCACACAGGAAGAAAAGGAGAATCTAGTAAAATAATTCATTCCTTATAAAATATGAGTTAATTCTTGTCTCTAGCAGTAAGCAATACAGTCACACAGGTATAACTGAAAGGAGAATTTGCCCACTTGTAGAAACCACAAACCTAGAAAGATTCTATTTGGTTTATTATTTCTTAGCAAGATAGTAAGCAAAGAAACACCAGGTGTTTTTATAACTGCAGATCTTATTGCCATTGAGTTTAAAGAACAAAAAACATGGGAAACAAGAAAAGCAGCATAGCCTACCTATTAAAAAAATGAATAAAGGTAGCTCCTTTTCCTTTTTAATAACTTCTGGGATGGCTTCTTTTCTTTTAACGATATCCACTTGATTAGCCAGAAGAAAGACTGGAGAAAAACTATCAACAAAGGATCAGAGCAGCCAAAATTAAAAAGACATTTCTGTCCTCTGTCCTACTTAGTCATATGATCCATCAGGTATAAAACAGCATAATTCCATTGAGATGAAACAATCAGGACAAGCTTCATTTAAGTGGGCAATACTGTGAAGCATGATACATGTAGTAGCAATAAAGTTCATTACAGTGGTGATTTTTAGATCCCTAATACAGAGCCAGTCTGTGATCGGCAAAATAGTTTGAACAGCATGCGACTAGGCTGAGGCTTTCTTGGTCAGTATATAACCCCTATGCAAACCATAGTACTTACTAAACATCAAGAACTACTGAAGGGGCAAGTCAGCAAGAAAAAAACTAAGTTCCTGTTTTCTCTTCTTTTCAATATATGTTTTGATGGACTCCCTCAAAGGGTGCTACTGCTGAAGGATGCCCCTCATATAAATCCGTTGTTACATGTAGCACCATGCAACTGCTGGTGGCTGTGCTCCAAGTCCCAAAGCTAATTTTTAAGTTATGAATAGCTTTCTTGCTGATTTCCCTCACATGGAAAGAGGCTCCTTAAATGTTGTTCTTGTGTTACAGTCTTAGTTAGAATAGATCATGAAGTATATATATCACATGTACATCCCTACACACAAGGCTACATACGTGTGTGTGTGTGTGTGTGTGTGCGTGTGTGTGCAAACACACACTTACACAAAACTCTCCAGGCGCTAATGCCAGGTCCAAATTTGTGCAGGATTTTCATCTGTGGGAGAGACATTCATGTTGCATCCAAAAATCACATTATTTTCCACAGTATTTGTGGCATGGAGTTTCCAAAAATGAAATGATACCATAGATACTACATGTTTCTTGGCATGGCAAAAATCTGGTGTTTTCCCAGTCCCAAACAGAAAGTATTTCAGGAAACACACAGAAAGGCAGAAGCACAGTCACAGAACACTTTGTTGACCACTCAGTTCTTATTCAGCTATTTAGCTGTTTTAAAGCTGATATTAATTTAGCAATTCTTTCAGATGTTTTACTTCTCAGTTCACTAGCCAAAATTAACATCCTTGTGGGCCAATACTCCAGCCATCCCCATGCCTACAGCGTGCATCACCTCATCCAGATGTTCCCTGCCAAAAGCAGGCGTAATAGGAGTGGAGTAGGGGTACATGTTGTATTTACCTTAATATAATAATTAGTCTTCTGGATGACAGTGACCACATCTCAAACATTAATAGCCTCTATTGTGTGATCACCAGCATCAATCACAGCTGTTCCATAATGAATCTCATAAAAATATTCAATCAGTGATGGAGAGGGCCTTTGAGAGCCACAGAATGAGTTTCAGATGTTTGCAGAGTACTCTGAGGTAGGCTGCAGCTCACACAAGGGAAACTCTACCAGGTGTTTGCAGTTTCATGCCTGCTGCATAAGTAATGTAACCCATAAAAAGGGTTTTTCTTTTTCCTCCTCTCTCAGAACAACTCAGCCACAGGAAGCAGAACAAATAAGAAGATAAAGAAGCACTTTTTGAAACTAAAATTTTGACCAGTAGGGGTAAAATTCACCTTGGTGTTACAGTGTTTGATAGGGAAAAGATAGAAGATGTGGTTTTTTTTGGAGGAAGAATTGAGGTGGTTTAAAGGTAGAAGAACAAATGAATATAGAGACTGAATGCTGAAAAACATAATGTATTCAACTTTGTGACTGAAATATTGCATCTCTCCCTATGTTTTGTGGACAAGTTTTCTCTCCTGCCTTGCAGACAATATCTTAAATGTAAATAAATACATTTAAACTCCCATCCTGCCGGTCTTGGTGTCTCAAGCTATTGTTCATGTTACTTTCCACTTAAATGCTTCCCTTTACTGAAATGCAGCATACAAAATCCCAGAAACTTGATTTATGCCATTGTGGCAACTGTCTCAGGTTTGAAGAGAGCAACGGGGGTATGTGTTGATTCTCTGTACTACCGTACAGAGGGTAAGTGGCTTTTAAGGCACAGTGGGGCAAGGATTCAGGAAGTCGCAGAGTTCGTTTCAATAATGTTTTCTTCCAGAGGCTGGAATAACGTCTACAGGAAGGAAGCCATGTTGCAGCCCTATGTTCTCTGCTGTTCAGGCCATACACTGTCACATTTTTCCTTTATACAAGTCGTCTTTGCCCTAAACGCTATTTTCCCTGTGATTTTTCCATGGCTCTCACAAGGAATTCTATCCTTTTGCCTCAGTATATTTATATTAGTGTAGGTGTAAGATCCATTCAGCTTACAGACATGACAACCAGTATAACTTACCTACCGGTTATCTCTTTGGTTGTACCTGCAAACGAGGCCATTACACAGCAGCTCTTTCTCATGTGAAAGCCCCCTATGAGTAGCTGACCCATTACTCACAAGAGGAAAAAAAACCAGAAACTTAACAAAAAGAGAAGAGCCAAATCCTGTGAGGGAAATCGCATAAGAGAAAACGCTCTTCTTCAAAGTTGCCATTGACAAACCAAGACACCTCAAGAACAGCTTTCTACAGTAAGTGAAAATATCCATTTCCAAAGACAGGTGAGGATGTAAAATCAGAACAGATTAGGAGGAGAGGGAATAATGTCGACCAACATTTTTTGAGCTTCAGAAGTCCTGCTGGGCAGTGGACACCTCTGTTGTATCCAAATGTGCACATCCTGAGCTAAATACAGAGGCTCCAGCGGAGCGGCTGTGGCAGAGTACAGTCAGGGCGTCAGTCGGATGCACTCCTTTGATTCCCTGCCCAGTTCCAGTGTAGCCTCCAGCAGTCTGAGGCCGAGGGACAGCCTTAATTTGTGGCAGCTGGACACAGTCATCGAGGCACCATATGGCAGCTAGGAGAGGCCAAGTCAGGCCATTGCCTTCCCCTGCCCTGGGATACCCTTTGCAGGGGCGGGAGGGAAGCCCTGGCCCCACAGGGATGCCTCCCAAGCCCTGTGTAGCTCCAGCCCTGGGTCCTGCAAGGTGTCTTAAGTGAGCTGCAAAGGGCTTAGTTGCTAATGTGCCTCCAAATGTCTGTCCAGGAAGACCTTCCATTATCCAGAGGGACTACAGCCCCAGCCTCCTCCAGAGAAATCTCCCACGGAGTTAAATGCTCTTACAACTAACACCAAAAGCGAGACCTTTGCACTGAGCCCATCATTTCTGCACCGCTGTGGTAGCAGCCAATGGGACACCCGCCCAGCCCGGGGTGATAGCAGCTCCTGAGGGACACAGCTTGGACAAAGCACCACAGATTTGGGAGCTAAATGCTGCAAAGGCATCTGTTTTCAATACAACTGTATGCTGGGTCAGGTTTTGTCTGCACAAGTTTCTTCTAGGTACAGCACTGACATCTTAGCAGCATCTTAGCTTTTCCATACCCTTGTGTTAAAAGTCAAATAATATTTATGTGCATATACTTACAGCTTATGTGGCAATCTTCTTAAAAGACATTAATGTAATATCTTCATAGATGAGCCAGTAAGAATACTAAAATTATAAGTGATGGGGAACAGTAAATCACAATCTGACACTCTGAACATCAGGATCCAGAGTTGCAGAGGTTTCTTTAAAAAAAAAAAAAAGGACATGCAATCTAAGACAACAGCAATAAAAGAAAAAGGAGAAATGTCTGTCCAAATCTCACATGTGAAAACGGTTTTTTCTGTGTAGTTTAGTTTTAAAAAAACAAGACAGTCTACCTTCCCAAAAGGGCTAGGCATAGAAACAACTTTTATCTGTGACTTCAGACATACCCAGAAACATTCATGATTAGCTTTAACCATTAGGTAATGCAAGATTCAAAAAACATTACCTCTTTCATAAATCCAGTTATAAACATATATTCCTGTATTCCATGGATGCAGAAGCCAAGAAATGAAAGTTTAATAAATTCTTCTATTCAATGACTGGATCAGGACATGTGTCCTCTTCTTTAGGAGGTAGATGCTCAGATTGAACACAAAACTCAACAGCTATTTTCATCCATTTCTTGCCTTCCTCCTTGAAGTTCATTTGGATCACAACCATGATGAGACAAATTAGCTTTTTAAAAATATGTTCAGCTCACTCCTTTGGGGGGGTTCAACATTGCTTAAAATATCTTTTTTTTTTTTTACACTTCAAATGAGAAAAATATATCAAATCTGTTATGGTTTGCCCTCTGATACCCATAGGCTTTGCTAAGTGAAAAATTCCACTATCAGATAAGGGCAGGTATGACTTGCATGTGAAGGGGGAAACCCCTTAGCTCATCAGGTTTACACTTGCACTTTTAGTGTCAATAAAGCAGGCAACTCCCCCTCAGAAGCCCTGGCTGGCTTCTGGGAGGTTTCCCCCTCAAGTGTTTTCCCCAATATTGCCCCACAGAGCAATGACCAGGGCTCCTTGCAGGCAGGGAAAGTTTTCCTGTCAGCTTCAAGACTTTTTGGTGTGGACCTTAGCTATTAACAGAGCCTGGCACTCATTCTGGATATGAAAATGTGAACTAGAAAATATATTTGGTGCCAATGATATTATACAACTGATAATCAGCTGAATCTTTTTCTTTACTAGCTTTCAGCTAGCCTGTATCTTGTGGTCTGAAGGTGCAAGGGCAGCTGCTAAGTCTGTAGCTGCAGTTACGCAAAACTTTGGTTATTACTCAGAACTAAACGCTACATGAAGGAAAGTTGGGAGTAATGGTGTGCAAACCCAGCTCCAAAAACTGCCACAGTAATTAACCCTGGCTTCACTTCTCTCTCCTGGCTTGAACCATAAGCCCATCAGTTAGGAATGGGGCTGCTGGGCCCCCTCTTACTCCTTACCCCTCCCCAAGTGGCCAGGGAGAGGCTTCGACCATCCAGCACTAGCAAAGAGGTGGCGGGATCAGGGAAAAAAGTTCTAGTAGCAAAACAATGTGGGGCAAGGATGGGCTTGCCTGGGTAGTACAATGAAAGACTTACCATATATTACTGTAATGAGATTTTGTTGACAGAGTAGTTTGGTGCTGTTGAACCTCAGGCACTCTCTGCCTCTCTGTGTCTCCCATGCTTTTTGTTGTATTCCCTCTCGAGGTTTCTCTTTCGGTGAGTGGTGGGGAGGATGGGGCACAGGCTCAGGAGGAAGGCAGTCTGCCACAGCCACCCTTTGTTAGCAGGCATAGACAACATTAACTATCTTCTCCAGCTATATCATAAAACCACAGAATGTGCTGGGCTGGAAGGGACCTTTAAAGATCAACTAGTCCGACCGCCCTGCAGTGAGTAGGGACACTTTTAACTAGATCACATCGCTCAGAGCCCCACCAAGCCATCAGAGGACGATTTGGGGGCAGGAACCTGAGGATCTGGCAGGACTGAGCTGCAGTGCTCAACGGCTCCCAGGGTACACCGAGATCATAACAGAAAAGCCACCCAGGTCCTCTTCAGTACCAGCGGCAGGACAGATAAAGTGAAGGGCAGTTCCTCCTTGTGCACCCTGCCGAACTAGACCAGCCAATGCTCTGTCCACCAGGAAGATTTACACCTCACGTAAAGGGTCAGATGCTGCTGTGATAAGTATCAGTGCAAACTAGAGCCACGAAATGGCAAACACATGACAGTACTTTGAATTTGTAGTGGTGGACTTTAGGTCAGGATGAGACCTGAGGATGAGGTCTGAAAAGGGTAGAAAAAGAAAAATAGGCACAGACTAGTATGTAATGGCAGAATGGAGTGCTGCTAAACAAAAGGAGTTGATGAGAGGATATACTGCAACATCATGTATCAGCAACTTTGGAAACATGAAAGTGGAAATGGTTAAATTATTCTAACTTTCTCTCTGGTCTGTTTGAGTATCATGGATATCATAATCAAGAGATTGGTAATTTGGATATCTTAGCAGAACAGAAATACACAGCCCCAAAAAGTGTTAGATTGTATCAGCGTGGAAATCCCACTAAGGGGAAATTTCAAAGATCTCCAGACAGATCCTTAACTGCTTCTGTGGCAGTTACGGTGCTCCCTTCTTCAAGATTACGTTTTGTTATTTAATTTAAGAAGAAAAAAAAAATCTTGGCTAATAATTAACAAAGATTTGTATCTAAGAAAACAATCTCGTTTGCCTATTAGGTAGGAGGAGATGAAAACTTCGCAGTGACAGTCCCAGGGGACAAAGGGTGGCAGCTCTATCGCTCCACAGTGTCTCATCAAGCTAATTCACAGTGTCACTAGCAGCGGGAACCCACAGGTGCTAAATACAACCTCCGCTGGGTGCTTTGTCACCGAGCCTGCCCTCAACAGATTTCCCTAGACTTTCCTTGCTGAGGAAAGGAGTTTACAAACCCAGTATTCAAAACTGACTGCTGTTTAACTACACCGAGCAATTAATAAAACAGCCTGCTCACTGATCAAAATGACTAAACACAAAGATACAGTTAACCTCCGTCTATGTCGTACTTTAGGGAATGTACTACTCTGCCGGTTGTTGCTGTGAAAGGTAGCAAATACTGGAAAGTTTTCATAATTTCATCACTAAGTGTCAAAAATTACACTGCTACTGAGAAGGAACATAGTAAGGGGGGGAACAAAGCCAAGTCCTCAAAATAGACATTTTTTTCTAAGCCACAAATGGCAGCCCAGCCTTCCTTTTAATAAGCATTCTAAGTTGAATCGCCAACGCTGCTGTTGTAAACTTCTGCCAAATTTCTTCTCCAAATTCTACTCAATTTTTAGACTACAAAAATTATATCCACTTCAGTTGGAGTTTTATTGGCATTGGAATTGAATGAAAAACCTGAGCAAGGACTTTGGAATGTGGTTAAGATATTATATGTCTTTGCATGTGTGTTTATTCATTTTTAAACATTATTATTTATACCTTCTGGAAGCAAAAGAAAAAAAAAAGAGAGGATATACTATAGGTTAGTTTAACAAAACAACAATGATTTGCACTGCTGCTGACAACTATCTTCATTCTCCAGTGCTGAGAAGTGCCAGATGGTGAGTTTGGAACAGTTTGCAGCAGAAAATGCGACCGTCCCAAGTTCAGGGAGTCTCTGAAAGGAGCATTTGGGAAACGGAGCTCCACATAAGGATACAATACAGAAGCAGATTTCACTTCTATTGAAGAGGTGGCTGAGGGTAGCGTGCAGTACGTTAAAAGAGTTTTAAGGTCTCTATTCTACTACTTGGCTCCATTCAGCTTCTGAATGTGTCTATATAGGGGATTTTGAAGAAACCACTGACAACACAGAAGTCAGCTTGACAAACAGGAACAGGTATCACTGCAAGCAGGAACCTGGAGCAGAGTTCAAACTCAGTGTGTCTGGGAAAGACTCTGTGAATACACTGGTCACATATGCTGCCAAAACAAGCATTTCCCACTGACTGATGCTACCTGGTGGGATTTCACAGCTACACATTTTAAGGGGAAGGAGTGGTCGCACCTCAGGCCAGCCAGAGGGGGGTTAGAGTCACCAGCTGGGACAGCTACGTCAGGGAGGCAGCATATGAACCTGGTCTTGTTTCTGTCTCTTTTCTTAACAGATTTGGCACCGGAAGAAGACAAAAGCGATGGTGTGCGGTATTCATGTCCCACAGCTTTCGATAACTAGCTAGTTATTCGGGAGCCCTCTATTCCCCCTAGCACTGAGAGGCAGACGTATGAACTGGCTGAGTCACTCTGTCTTAAAGATGCACGTCTAAACCCCACCTCTGAGGGAGGGTACATGTTTTTCTTGACTACACCGAATGCCTGCAGGCCCAGCCTTTAGCTGAGATCTGAGTGCCTAAATGGACACATCACATCCTCGCAGGCACCCTATGGTGTCCCATCTGACCTCACACTGCCGTCTCAGAAGAGCCCAAGTCCCTTGTAGATCATCTGCTTGGGCTCTGTCTTTTAAAAGAAGGGTTTTCATTACATTTGCCAGTCCTGAATGTCCTAAATACCTCTGGGTGCATCTGCAGTGGTGCCACACACTCTACTAGGGGAGCAATTCAGGGGAGCAATTACCAGGTAAAACCAAATCCATTTTGGGTTACCCAAAAAAAATTGCATTAGAAGACAGTAAGACACATCAGAGCACAGGTCCATCGAATGCATTATGCTTTGTCCAGCTGTGGTAGTTAAATGGATGCTTAAAGAAGACAAAGAACAAGCCAGGCATATATGAAACTTCCCATTAATTATCTCCCATTCTTCCCATTTCCAGTTTGGGAGTTCTTGATTTAAGATATGGTGCCTGTGCAATTAATACAGAAACAGAAGCAAAGAAAGACAAACATCCTGGCTTCCCCAAGCACCTAGAAGTACAGAAATTGTCCAAATATAGAGAAAGTCCTCAAAGACCAAGCAATCATTGATAGTTTAGTAAGAGATAAACAGTGACAGGTTACCGGTAAGGGTCACAAACATCCACTGATTCTCAAATGATCCCACAAAGACCTAAGACTATCCTAGTACTTGGTCTGGAAAGTATTGACCTTTTAGTTCTGAAGATGCACTGGGAATTACGTTAAGAATTTTTTTTATCCATGTTAAGCAATGAAAAGAGGTTATTGCACTACAGGTGGAAAATCAGATTCCTTATACATCTCACATGCCCCCTTGCTAATCCTTCAGCAAAAAACCCCACACTTTTAAAGTAATTTTTTATTATTGGTCTTTGTAGTACATTCTGCTTCTCTTAATTTCTCCTGTTGATCTCAAACTTAAAATGCATTCATCCAAACCTTATCCATGACTACAAATTTTACAATTGTATTTATACCTTCTTCTTGTGTCATAAGTTCATCTATTAAATAAATTTAAATACGAAAATACTGGGGGAAAAATACTGGGGGAAAATACTTTTTGTAGAATATAAATATTTATTTGTAAAAACAGGAATGTAAATGCTGAGACAGGCATTTGAATGGAGGCTGGGAGAACATTCAGTAGCATAAACAAAACATATTATAAGAATGGTGATTATTTTAAAACCATGTGTAGTAAACTCAAGAAAATCATAGTGAATATGGGAACAGGCTACAGAAAAGTGGAGTGCTGGAAAAATCAAACAACCTGGCAACAATCTCAGGAGATAATGATTCTGCTTCATTTGTCTCTTCTTGATGTCACCAAAGGGCAGAAATCAAATTGTAAATAACTATAAGAGAAGCTGGTAAATTAATTACCTGAATAGGAAAAGTAACATTGGAGTCCTGTGAAAAAACTGGTATTTAGCAATTGCCTTACGATATAATTGAAGATAAAAGAGGCCTAGAGTAAAATGCAGCACCTTTCCAGATGCTGCTGTTCATAGTACCAGAAACTTTATTTCAAATGTTAACTGGCAGGACTCTGAGGTCACTAACAGTTGTGTAGAGCCAAAATAACTCCTCTGGCACCTCTCTTTGAACTCCTGGGGTGTAAATATGCCCTGGGACCCTCTACAGGACGAGGTTTTGGGTCCCTGGTGCTTTGGACATCGGAAGATGCTGAACAGAATAGCAGTAGGAACCAAAAAGACCTGGGTAGATGTTTTCGTAAGTTTACTGAGTTCAGAAGTGGTCTCTAAGGAAAAAGGATGACTAATACGCAATGCCATAACTTTTAAAGTGAACCTATAGAGACATAGAAGGAAACTACACACTAGTCAGCTTGACATGAGTTGTGAGCAAAAGCCTTTGAAACTCTTTTAAGAGTCAAAAGGGAGAACATTTGGAAAAGCACAGCTTAACTGAAAATAGCCAGCATGGCTTCAGGAAGGGGAGGTCACCATGGCTCACCAGCAGAGGGTAATTCTTCACGGATGTTGCTGCTGGGCTAGGCAAGGGGCTATGGCACACCATGGCCAGGGCTGGGCATTTCTCAAAACAATCTGACAAGCCCCATGGTGGTAATTAATGGGCTCGGCACGGCGTTCATGGAACTGGAGGAGACTTGGCACAATTGGACTGAATATAGGCTAAAGGAGAGACTAAAAAAGATGACCTAAAATGGAAAATTTTAAAACTGAAGAGTAAGAGAGAGCTACAGAAGACTGCAGGAAGTTGAGCTGGCTTGAGTAAATAAATAAATAAATAAATAAATAAATAAATAACAGAACAAAAAGAAAACATCACAAAAATGAGAATGCTTGTCATTAATTCAGCAGATGGTGACCAAGATCACCTCATCACTTTCTTTTACACCACTCTGCAGTGATATGGGACAGCACCATGTTGCCAAGAATTTCAGTTACTGGCAAATAATGAGCCCCTCAATGCACTGTAAGTTAGGTGAGGATTGCTGAGGCCTTTTTACACAAGAGGGTAAACAGAAGCACCACACCATTAATCACTTGCCCAAGCTCACATCCCCTACTTCAGCCGTCTGGCATGTCAGCAGTGCTCCTCAGAGAAAGGCAAAACCTGGGAGTAGGATCCTGCCAGGTAAGTAAAAGGAAAAACATTTTTAATACCTTCTTTTAAAATAAATATGCTTCAGATTTGGGGGGCACAGCTTGTGAGATGAGGCAATGATGCCAACTGATTCTCCCTAGGGATTTGTTCATCGCAGCCTACCCTCCGCCCTCCCTGATGAAGTCTGGTGATGTCCCTGGTGCTGGGAGCTCTCAGGCACCCAAAGGAGATTCCAGGGTCACCCTTATAGCAAGATGATTTTCAAAAGTCACTACCCTTTTATCTCCTGGTACAAATATACTCACCCAAGGTTTCAGAGATGCAGATGGAAATAACATCACAGTGCAAGTGCACCTCACCTCATTGCCAGTTAGGAAACTGAACTGAAAGATGGTGATGCCACACAGAAACGTTCTGGAGCGAGGCCCACAAACCCATATTGCCATTATCACCATATTGCTGACAGCACTAATAACAAAAACCCTTTTTGTTTTATTTGTAAGCTTCTGCTGTCACTGAATGCCACAATCCCCAGCTGCTGCTATGTGGACTCAGGCTCTGGGAGCCATGCAGGGGGGTAGGTGTCAGAGGGAAGGAGCAACCATGCCGGTGGGTTTGTTGCTTTTTTTCAGAAAAATCTGTGTGTCTAAAGTCCAGGTGTGTCCCCTGGGAAAGTCCCTGATCCTGGTGCCCCGCTCAACTGCCAAGAGACCAAGTGGTTCCATTCCAGGCACAGAGATGCTGGGGCTGCTCAGGCTCCTGCGCTACGTTACAGCTTCCCTCAAAGTAATGAATCCCAGAGCCACGGATTTTGCTGTGCAACCTTTTCCAGGCTTGTCCTGCTGCTGATGGGAACTCTAAAGGCCAGGACTTTTGTCTGACTGCCTGTGGGTTTCGAGGCCTCTTTTCCGTTCCTTTTCTGGTGCTACTTCGCTCTGTCTTATATATTCTAATTAGCTTTCCTGATGGAGTTTTACAACATGAAGAAGCAGCTAATCCTAGGCAGTTGTTTGTCTTAACATTTTCTCTCAGAAAAAAAAGAACAGGACTTTCAAGGGCTGAGTTTCCTATCTGAACCGCCATTTGAGAAGCTAGAGGACAGAAACGCTCGGGGCAGTCAAGCAGGGAAGTTTAAAAGAATCCATCCAAAATGCAATAAAGCAAATACTTCCAGGGATTTTTGAGGAATTCCAGCATAACCCACTCCTCCCTTTTTATTAGGTTGACCAGGGCTTGATGAGGTGGCTATATTCTCCAAGTGACTGACAAAAGCCACTTTTATATCATTATTTAAGAAGCAACTTCCATGGCTGCACGACTGTGTTACTCCACCAGAAAGGAGCTCTTTGAGCCATGCCTTGAGCTGACATTTCCTTTTCTCAATCTCACATTTTGGGGAAGAGAAGTATTTGTTTTCTTTCAGCCAAGTGGAGCTGGGGGACAGCATGATAAATATTGTCAAGCCACAGGGTAATATTTTAACAAAAGATTGCGACCTAGGTCTCTCCTGTGACAGATATCCTGGCACCTATTAGCTCTACATCCTGTGAGTTTGATTCCATAGTCTACAGCTTGGCCTTCAAATTGCCAAAACTGAACTCGGCTTCCCCTCACACATTCATCGCAGCTCCGGTTCCAGTGCCACGATGGAGGCCAAGTTTGCACACCTAACTCAAGTGGCTTCTGAGTTTAGGAAAAACTGTAGAAGTGCCTCCTGCAGCATGCTGTAGGGGTTAAAATATCAAAGGGCTTAGAAGTGCAATTAAACAAATTAATGGAAGTCCACAAGGGGCTATTAAATAGGAAGATACAGCCTAGGCTCCAGACTGCCAGAAAGGAGGTAGAAATTGGGCAAGTAGCACTGTAAGATATCCCTGGTTTAGTGCAAAGAAATCCTTTTTGGTGATGCAATGACATGGTGTGCTCTACAGAGCTAAGTAGCCTAGCAGATGTTGAACGCAGAGTTGAGCCCCATGAGGAGGAAGCCATTTTTCAAAACACTGAGCTACAGCCCACATATTTTATTCTGCACATGTCCCTGTCGTCGTCTCTTTTTTTCTGAGTTTTGTTTTAATACACACAACTGGTGTTCAGCTTACAGAAATCAACGTAAGAACAAGAGAAAGAGCAGGCACAGGAACAGACAAGAGGACTGCAATATCTGCCAAGGAGGTGTCTAGGTGCAGGGCTGCAGACCCAGAGAAGGTTTCTATATGAGGAGGAACGGGAGATCCAGGAGAGAGTTTTAAGATGGATTAAGGCTTGGATGGCAGAGAATTTGGAGGTTTGAGGATGGAGTTTTCAAGAGCTGGGATTGGTGAAAAGAAAGGAGCTTATTTAGTTATTGGATGGAAGTGTAAGGAAGGAATAATCTGTCCAAATGAGCATTTCTAATCACGGTCATCTTTCTGAAGAGAAGCAAATTAATTTTCCTTCTTCCCATCTTCTCTTTCTCACACACAAATGTATGGCAACAAATGTACATGCTCCTGACTGTTTGGTACCTGCTCCCCTTCTCATTTTTACTACTGGCAACACAGCATAAGACTTTTATTCTATTGATAGAGTTTGGGATCGTCTTCACTTCCAGTGGTGATCTCAACACACTTCAAATGCAATCAGAGGCTATGTTCTGGTCACTACATCGCAGAAAATAACCAACAAATCTGGTCTGTATCATGTCTCCTGGGAGGCAGACTTGCAGCAGTTTTGGGGTAAGAAGCAAGAATAACATAGTTCTTCAAAGACATCACAAGAGAAGATACTTGCCTAACATGTGGCTGACCAGAATAATTGCATATGTTCAAAGAACTAGAAGAAGAGCACAGATAAAATGAGTGTCTGTGTTATTGTGGATTTTGTAAAAGTTGCACATGGTTATACAACGGGAAAAAACCCCAACTTTAGTAGAGTTTTATGAAGCACTACTGGGATTTTTGCATGTCCTTCCTCGGAGGGAGAGGAAACTATTATGATAGTTTTGTATCACAGAAAAAAATATGGAGTATATACTTTAAGATACGTACTATGAATTTAAGGTCACCATTACATTTTCATATAATCTCTTTCTAGATGTATTTACATATTATTGCTTGTCCTTGTAGTACATACATGTCTACCAGTCTACAGCAGAATAGTACTCAAATGCCTTGAAACACAAGATAGCTAAAGCTGGAAACTGTTTCAAATCATACCTCAGCCAAAAATGTGCATCCAAACAGTCCCTGAAATGCTAGGAACTAAAGAGTTTAGCCCTGTTTCTACTGCTATGAAAGCTATCCTTCATTATTTGCTGCCATACAGGTGCTTTAATTTCTGTCCAAGCCTCCCATGGACAAAGCAGACAGCTGATGCGGTACATTCTGTATCAGATTCTTCTCCCCTTGTTGCTATGCATCTTCCCTGTGTACTGCTGACATAATGCCATTTAATTAACTCAAGACCCTGCTGTGTATCTCCCTCTCTTTTTTTTCTTTTCAAGAAAATGGATGTGTGATCAACATTCTTGTAAAGAATGGTTGCATGGTTCGGAACACATAATATTTTCTCCAGAATCAAAGCAATAATTTTCACGGCTTGTGGGTTTTGGGTTTGGTGGGAATTTTTGACTCAGTCAAAAAATCTTCTTCAGCATTACTGGAAGAGGTGAGGGTATAATGGAACTCTCAAGAAGGAATAAGAAAGGAATAGAGAGAATCAATATGTCAATGAATATTCATAATACAGAATGCAGTTCTCACCTCTCTGTCCTTTCCTCTCCTTGGTCCTCCATTCAAAAAAGGAGACAGAAAACAAATAGAGAAAGATGAAGATGGCCAGAAATACGGAGTGTCTTCTAGACAAAGGAGATTCAATAAACTAGGATCCTTCATCTCTGAGGAGAGATGACTGTGAGACAGTATGATGGAAATCAGTAAAGTAATGGATGGTGTGTTTACCAACTGCTGTTCTCTGGTTATTGTAGTAAAAAGTCAGAGCCACCCACTGAAACTGGCCAGTGAAGGCACCTGATGGAAAAACAGGTTGAGAGTAAAGCAGAGGAAGTATTTTCTATTTTGCACTGACTTAAACCAAGCTCCTTATGCTGGGACATCCACTGTACCCCTATTTTCCTCTCTCCCTTCATGATTTTTTTTCTTCATATTCATATTTCCACATATCAAGTCTACTCATTACTTTTTCACTCCACCATGAACTCTGTTTCTCTTTTCCTACCTGCATGCCTCTTTGCTAACTGGACTGTCACACAGGCTATTGCCTCACTTCGCATCTGACTTCACAGTGGACACCAGGCACAATGGAGACTTAGCAGGGGAAGGCAGACAAGGGGAAGACAATTTAAGTGCACTGTGTACCACCACTCAGGTAGAAATATCTGTTTGTAGTAGGATTGCACAAGAGCTGGAACAGTACTCATCTATTTTTCACACAAGCTTTATTCTTGCTTTCACATAGGTGGTAAGAAAGGCAAAATTAACGAAATCTAAAAGGAAGGCTTTGCAAGTTTTTGGCATGGTCATTGTGCTACAAATTTTTCAATTCTCTTATGTCCTGCAGAGTATTTTTAAAGACCATCCCAATCCACCTGGTTGGTGCACCTTGGAAGTACTGTTGCCAAAAAGAAGAAATAAGTATGTGGATGATAAACACTCGTAGTGCATGAAATAAGAAAATAAATTGTTCCTCCTGAGAGAGAAAAAGATAAAATAATACTTAAAGTAGGGGAGATGTTAATGAATACTGTAGTGCTGGCAAGAGCATGTCAAGAATTGATGGTCATATGCTATTAATAACTTTTAAGATATCATCCTTTTTGCTGCACATATAGGTTTACAATATATTTTTAACCAGCTCAGCAGAGAAAGAAAATGTTACTGTAAAAGGGGAGGCAAATATTTCCAATTCCTCCACTACAAAGGCATAATAATATCCTTAAAACAAGGCGTTTCCCACTCCTTTATCTCCAGTTTCTCTGTCATAACAAGCCTCTTGTGTTGGCTCAAGGTCCATATGTGCCGGGCCCAAAATCCAGAGTCAATTTTCTGAGTTTGGAGGTTTGGATTACCAGGTAGTACCTGTCTGTATAACTAAATTAATCCCAGAGCCTCAAACTCCCTAGTGACCTGTGTATGCACTTGACATTTGAATTCCCCCATATCCATGCTTTTAGGTACTGGTGGCCCAAGTTATGGTACAGTACACACCAAATCCTCAGGCGCTGAGCATTTATAGTGTTATTTAATGGCACAGAGATGTGACCTGAGAGACTGGGTGAAAACAGTTAAAGCGAAAACGGTGTTTAAAGTGAAAAAATGCAGGAAATATAAAGCGAGTGCCCACATCAAAGTGTCTGTGACTGCTCTGAATGGCATTTGCACTTCCAGGCTCCCATAGCATTATTTGCTTTAGCATTTGCGGTTCATCTGCAGTCGGACCAAGCAATATACTTCAGGAGTGCATCTGAGGAGATAATCTGGGAAAACAATGGGCTTTTGCTCTGTTTCCTGAACAGCATCATCAAAACTTTCCGAAACCAAAACCAAAAACACAGCAAAGCCCAGGGGGTCAAGTCCCGGTCAGGCTGGGACCTGCAGTGCCACATGCTGCTCTCCCTCCAACTAACGTTTTCCTACACCTTCTCCAAATTAGCCTCCAGACTAATCTTTCATGGCCCACATGAAGGGCTGAAGAAACACAAGACAAAACAATGGAGATGAAGTTAGAGGAATTAAGCTGGGGGCAGAAGCCATTTACAAATTACAGTTAAGCAACAAAAATCCTACTAAATTTCACCTGATGCACGTGAGGTGACCCCAGAGGTTCACCTTGTCTTGGGTCTTTTCCACGGCAGTGATCAGTGCTGGGCACTTCAGGATGGGAAGTCTGAGGAGATGTGTCACTAGGTGTGTGAAGAACAGCCTCAGGCACCTCCTCTTAGACATATGCAAGGAACGGGATACGTTTGCAAGGCACATAGTATTGCAATATTTAAGCATAGCCCATTTTTGCACATCTTTGGCTTTTACAAGACTCCCTCCCCCAGATTCCTGAGCTAAGGCTTGATGAACCTTATTTTAAAGGAGATCTTAGAATCACTTGCCACCGTAAGTCTTTTTCATTACAATATCTGCCCTGGAATTGGAAATTGCTTCCTCTTTAGCTCAACGCAGAGGCTGTAGGACCTCTGCAGTAGGAGTGGTCATTTCACTACACACAGGTACAGCTCATGGCACACAGAACCCCAAATGAAGGGCACTGCTGACGGTAACGCATACAATTCACTGTCACAAATGAACCCATCAAGCATGAGACCTGAAAGTAATTTCAAATGTTACTTTTACAATGTTTTGTAATGTTCTGTCTACAATATGTGGGTTTGATCTGTTGTATTCTTTACTACAAAACGTATCCTTAAGATAGAATGACCTTCTGTGGAATTATTTCCTCTATTAACTGTAGGAAATATTGCTGGAGCCAGTAACAGCCTAAAAGTTGGAAAGAACTTCTAAAGTTTGATCTTCCAGTATTTACAAACCATCTTGTCATTTTTCCCCATGCAGAGTGAGCATAGACTGCTACTAGACCAGAACAACAACAAAAAGCTGCAGTAGGATTTCCCAGGGTCCACAGCAGAAGTAGAGTCTATGATCTTCTCTGTATTACATGTTCTGAGTCAGAGTCTCCTCTGCTTCTCAAAAGAAAAAAAGGGGAAAAAAAAGTGGCTGAAACAAACTGCCCTGCTCTGTCATCATTTTCCATCCTATTTCAGCTCTTCAGGGTAGAGAAGAAGCAAAACCCACGTGCGCTTAGCTACCATATCCAACTTTGAAATGCAGAAAAACTTGCAGAGGATAACAATTAACTAAGGACTCTCTTACTCATTTTATGTCTCTTGGGTTATACTCTTAAGTAAGTGACTGAGCCAAATGGTCACTGAACTCAGCTGAGGTCTGCACGCTGCCTGACAACAAGGCTCATGACTTTCTTCTTGACTTCATTACCTTCTGCTCTATGTTGCTGTAAAAGGACAAACAGACACACCTCACTGCTGGTTTTGTATACTTCTCTCAGAGACCACACTCTTCTTTTCCTCGGTGAAATCAACCCTCTGGCTTAGTGGTGGTACAGAAGCTGAGCCCTCAGTAGATGACAAATCTGAGACTGCCTTTGACAGTGGGCCCTCCAGGGACACTGTTCTTCGGAAATCCCAGTAGTTTCCAGGCAGTCTCCAGCAGATGTTCATGATGAGGCTACAGAGAGATGAGGTCCTTAGCTGTGTCCTTTCCTTTTAGATTACTCGGAGCACCTCACACAAAAATCAGTTGCTTTATTCCCTCCCCTAGAAGAGCTGCTCCTTCCTCCATGTGCTATTTCCCTTCCCTAAGTTTTTCCTATTATTTTCCTAATTGCTCTGCAGTCACCATGTATGGGCACAGCATCCCACACGTTAACTGAACACACACTACATAGTTAATTACATAATGGCCTACTAATATTTCCCATGTTATTCTCCCTTCTGTTCCTAAAGTAAAATTATTCTCTGCTATAGGGTTTGATTTCTTTTTGGACTACCATCTCACTTTTAGCAGATATAATCACTTATATGCTGACATTAAATTACTGATTTTTTCTGAAAGAAAGTGCATCAAGCACAAAAATATGTATCATTTCTGTAAATAAAGACAGCAAAATAACTAGTAACTTCTGAACATTTCCCCAAGCAAATTAAAAGTCATTATTCCATGCAGATGTAAGAACTAATGACAACTGAAGTATTATCAATGAATTGAACATCACATCTTAGACACGTTGGGCATTTAGCTCATGGGCTGCTGTATCTGTTGGCTGACTGAGCTTCAAAAAAAGGTTTTGCCCAAAAGGAATTTCATTCTTGCATTTGACTCTGAAATATCTATAAACATTGATACAATTAAAATTACTCCTTTACTGATGCGCCTCAATGGCGTATAAAAAAGGGACAGACAGGCATTTTATGGTACTCAGCCTCTTGTTACTGGTTCAGCAACCAACAGTAGCCACTATACACAACTATTCATCCAAGGAGCATTATTTTGCACTTCAACGTTCTTCTGTGAGTTTCAGCTTATTGTATAGTTTGTTATATTTTAGGAATTCGGAAATTACAAGATAATACTAGGAAAACAGTGGTGTCCAGTCTCCACAGGTAAGTAAGTTCAGCTTCAGATGGACATGGAAGAACCACAGCAACAGGTCTAGCAGAGCGGTCTCTTCAGAGGATGAATGTCCTCCTAACACTAAATAAATGCTGACATGAAGGAGTATCTCTCTTGTAGTTTTTACTCCCGTGGGAAAATGTGGTGGGTTTTCATCTTATCCACAAACTTTTAAAGCCACTTGAAAATAATCCAATTCCTTTTTTTAGCTTCGTTGGAAGCCTACAAGCCTTGTGACACAAGTCAAGGATTGGCCGAGCAGAGGGAACTGCAGTTAGCTTTGTGTTCTGCGCACGATCAGCATACGCCCTGCTGAGCATTTGCATCCTAAGAGATCTCTCGTTCCAGGAAATGTGGTAGGGAGCAGAAAGCAAAATAAAAAATATCCTTACTGGATAAAACCATGAGAAAGAATGGCAGACAGATGGATCTGACCAGCAGTCCCCTGGGCTTCAACCAGAACGCAATTATCTACAGAAGAGTTGACTGATGGTGCAACACGAGAGCCCGTCTCAGCACTGTGCAGCAACTCCACTGGACACAGACATCCCAAACAACACACCTCCCAGAGAGGAGACACTTGGGGTACATGGCCTTGCATCTTTTGCATGTTCCTTCACACAAAAATCAACAAAATTTTTTATATGGTTCAAACAATTAAGCATTTTATAAGGTAGGTTTTATATGCACCTTATACCCTCCTCTTTCTTCATTTCCTTCTTTAGTCATTCTAATAGAATAGAAGACTTTTCTTACCTCTATGTTTTTAAAATTATTTCTAACTGGAAATGAGTAAGCTACTCCTGTGAAATCCATCTTGTGGATTTGTAAGATACTACAGTTAGTTAATCAAAACACTTGCAAAAAAATTTTCTTTGACATTTTTGAAAAAGAAGACATGGTTTACATTTTGCAGGGAGAAGGTGTACTGTTTCAAGCCCAGAATTTAAAAAGAATCTAAAAAAACCCCAAGCAAAACCCCTGCATATTAGGGCAAATAAAATAGGAGACAAAAATCAGCTTGCCTATAGGGCCCCTTATTATTTTAGCAAAAGATAACCTAGCTCAAAAATTTCAGAAACTTTGGATCTTTAAAATGCCTGAGAAGTTCATGTAGATAAGGTTGGCCCGTGGAATTTTTTTTTGTTTTAGTAGAGCCTGGAAGTCTCATGATTTTTATTAATTTAAAGATGATAAAAGATTACATAAATCAAACAAAAAAAAGATTATAAAGGTTAACATCAATCAGACAAAAATATTAGTCAGAAATAGTCCAGCACGTTTTCTCATAGTCATATGATACATCCCCTATGTATTCGGGTCATTCTCATGATCCATCTTCATCCATTTTTACTAGACCAGCATTCAGAGCCATCTGATTAGCTCATTCTTACAGTAAAAGTGGTTAAAAAGCAAAGATGTAATACTGTATGCACAAACTGCATGGGACACACAGAATGCCAAAGATGTCAAAGAGATCAGCGATGGCAGAAGAAATCATCTAGCAGTCAGGATTTGTAAACTGCTAAATGTAGTGTATTTTTTTTATTACCACAGGGTATTAATCGAGACTACAGATTATTCCCTATTTGTTTCACATCAGTGCCATTCTTGACAGCGGGTAATGCACTAAATAAAGGCAGTCTCTATCAAGGAAAGACAGCAATCTAAAAATCAGATACATGAAGGACAGAACACATCAGGAAACTCAGAGATGGGCATTGGCAGCTCTTAAAACGTCTGAGTAGTACACTCATTCCTTCTGAGTACTGCTGTTATTAATGAGTTAGTGCAAAGAGCTGTAATCAGGATCTGTGGACCATTTACTAGGTGCTCTGGAAATGCACACAAAGTCATCAAGGGAAAACTAATGGAGACAGGAGTGTGAGCTGGAAATAAACGGGGTGTTGAGGCCAGACCCTGTATTAGTATTACTGAGAGGGCAACGTGAGGAGGCACAATGTAAGACAGGATCTCAGACATCCGTTAGTGTCTCCTTCTCTCCCAGAGGAATGACAACTCCAGACAAGGAAGCATAAGTGGATGAAGAACGAGAAGAAACTGCAGGAGAGACTTGTCTCTAATTTGTGTCTCATTTGCTCCTCCTGCTTCCCAATTTTCCCATCGTCTCCTGGTCCTCTGCTACTTCAGTTGCAGCAGATGGGTAAGCCTTACCCACACACATACCATTAGCAAGTCAACATCAAGTTTGAATGTGGTTTCGATAAGCACGTTGTTCTCTCTCTTTCCATGGCTAGAAAAGAAAGAGTTGTGCCAAGATGAAAGTTATTTTATTAAGAATTAGGATTAGTCCTAATATAAACAATGTTCACAGGTCTGCTCTGCTGCTCTCTACTCCTGCTGCCTGTGCTCTACAAGCCCATAAATCCTGAGTTTTAAATCCAGGCTTGCTCCCTTAAAAGTGCACTTCTGCCCTGCCTCCAGGCTACCTGTCTTGTCAGGGAAGAGCAGGTGGGCACAAAACTCCTGTCTGAGCCCAGCTCAGGAGCTCCAGGTTGGGAACTTCCATGTGCATCTGCCTGGCAGGGTTCACCTGGGCAGCAGTGGAGACTTCTGTGACTGAGAACGGGCCTGGGCTCCCCACTCCTCCCCAGTGTATCAGTGCTCATGCTGACGACACAGCCTGTGGGAAGTGTGTAGTGACCAAGCTTGTGCTCCCATCCTTTCTCTCCTTCCTCATTTTCTGCCAGTTCTCAGGATCTCATGTTCAGTTCTCTCCCCTGCCCAATGTGGTGCAAACTCACACCTCCCTTCTCTCCTCCTCTCCCAGACTCAGTTGTCTTACAGGAAACATCCCTTGCACAATATACAGACACAGTCCTGGGACCACACTCCAGAACTGAGTTCTCCCAGTTCTCAGCCCAGGACCATGGCACCACAGCACACTGCAGAGCACCCAAGTGCTTGCTGTCTCACTTGCTGGGCCAAGGAACCTTAAACAATTTCCTGCAAAGGCACACAGCTGTACTGGGAAGACTGAATAGTAAAAAAGTCTCTAATGTAGTGGTCAAACATCTTTATGTTTGGCTGGAGGTGATGCCAAAAGAAGAGACCTGAACCAAGGACCTGCACTCAGCAGGCCAGTGCTGTACCTGCTGGGAAGCTGTAAGGTAAGATGCCAACAGGAAGAGATCCTTGGATGACTATGGGGAGGGATGTCTCCTTCAGTTTTGAAAGAAAGAATTTTAATATCTCCCACAAGAGGAAGATTTCAGATTCTGCGGCCTGACTCATATGCCATCTGGCATCTCTGAATAAGTTCTAGAGATGGGCAGACACCCACATCCTCTGCTTTTCCCTGGGGCTAACTCTAAGAACACTGCCTGCTCACAGCAGGGTCTGCTTGGCTCACAACCTAATTCTTCCTGTTCAGGGACGAACAAGAGCCCTGAAGAGGATGGGCTCCTGAAAACTAAATACCACAAACCCCAGTGTTGCCATGCTTAGATGCTTAGATGTTTTCTTCCTTTTTTCCCCTTACTTTTTTCGTTCAACTATTTTGGTACCTTTTGCTAGGAACTTCACAGAGGATTTCTTTTGAGACTCATCGCTTCTCCAAAGTCTTCTAACAAATTCAGAAAGACAGTAAATCTCTATTTGTATCTACAACTAGACAAGTCTGCATCTAAGGATAGCAGGCATATTGCCAGTTGCAAGACCAAGCCCAGCTGTGATCTCAGCACCAGTGTGTAAATCAACAATAGTTATGTGATACGGAAATTCCGTAACATGGAATTACTCAAGCACAAAATGGACAAATGACACAGCACTACTTCCCCATCTTCTCCTTTTGTGTATCTGCCACCCTCCTCGTGCAAAGCTGCAGATCTCAAGTAAGTGCTGAAGCCCTCAGAGCTCTTTTGGAGATGTTGCTTGACAGTTCACCCCCAGAATAACACAAGGGCTGCCCTGTGCCTGGGCTCAGAGTAACAGCTTTGCACAAATGACATCACTCGTTTAAGTTTGCAGGTGGAGTCTTCTGGTTTTAAACACCACCACCCAGTTCTGCATGTAGGATGATTAAGTAGAAATTTTCCTGCAGAGATTTAATGGAAGCCGCTATGCCATGCCATAGGAACACGGCTCTCTTTAAGGCCTGCCTTACTTCTAATATTATCCACAATGGGTGAGTCATTGTTACTGTAAACACAGAGGGAACTGATTTTGGGGATTTGAGGACAAAGAACAGAAATATTAAGGGAACCGGGCTTCACTACTTGCATTGCTTATGGAACAGCTTGTTTCTATAGACAGTACTTAACAATCATACACAGCACCACCACTTGGTTTCTGAGGAACATAATGATTAGGCATCAAAGACGTGCACTTTGTTTATGAAGGTGTTTCCATAGTGCATGTAAGGATATTTTCAACAGGTTTAATAGGCAGCTCATGTTTTCCTTACATAGCTGAAACATTAGACTTGGTTACTGTACCTTGGATTAATGAAAAGTATGAAATATGATGATTAGAAAGGCTGTAATGAAATTGCAGCAGAGCCCAACTGATGTTATCGGGCAATACATTCATGTCCCAGTCCAATTTTTAGCCATTTTGAACCTCCCTGAATGAAATGATTGCTTGTCTGCTCACATGACTGCTCACATGTTGCTTTTACTGCCACAATTTTTACTTTGCAATATATTAACATGAGAGTCAATAACAACATACAAATGCAGGCTAACTCCTTTTACCATGTACATTCCTAAAGTCTCTTTTCAGCACTGACACACAACTGCAAGATGAAGGAGTAGAAAGCTTTTTGTACTACTTTGCTATCAGAAAGCCATCATGTTATTTTCGCAATTTACCAAATAAACCAAAAACAAGGCTTCAAATAAAGGTACAACTGCAAATTACTGAGCTAAGGAGCTGCAATTAGGAAGGAAATCAAGAAAACGGGCAGTGAGGTACTTTAATGTGAAACGTGACATTGATAAATCAAAGGAAACCTGGAATTTGAGCAGTAGATATTTCAATTGATTACCAAAGATAACTTGCAGACTTTTTTAGCACAGCCAATTTTACATTTGCTCGAAAAGATTAAAAGGCCTAGTAGCTGCTACATTTATAGAAACTATGAATTCTTATAAATAAATAAACAAACAGAGTTCCCCTTAAATTCCCACTAAAGAAGGCAAAGACTTCAGACAGCTATACACCAGGAGTTGTGTGGGACAGGAAACAAGGGATTCTTCAGTACTGGAACAAAACACGCATAGATTCCAGAGAAAAGGTCCTAATTTTTCCATAAAGCAGAGTATACGTAGGGGAAAATCACAGTTTAGGAATTGAAATGTGCCGTAAGTGAAAAAAGAATCAACAAATTAAACATATGCTAAGTGCAGTTAACACAGGTACAGATTTCTTTTGCTGTATTAGAAATCAGTTACCATGTAACATTTTGTGCCATAGATATAACTATTGTAAATGCTTTCTTTTCATAAACATACCCCTTTTACTGACTCTATGCATTTTTTCAACTGTTTGATTTTTAGAATATGACGCAGCTTAGGGACAAAAGTCATGAGAATTTGGAGGACATAGTATAGGTTACTTTTCTTAAAACTGCAAATCATGAGTAGACTTGCTTGTAGAAACTGGCAAAGCCAACCACAAGCCCTTCTGACTGACAAATACTCTGGTCTGTGAAACCAGTTTCAATTTTTAAGACATTCATCATTAGCAGAAGTTGCCCACCCCTAGTGCCAGAGAAGGGAAATTTCCCTATGTTTTTTCTTCATAGCATTCTACACAGTCACCCTTCTCTAGCTCTGTGTCCAAATGAGAGAGACTAGATTCCTGGGATTAACTTAATATGTAATCTTCAGAAGATTCTGAAGCTGATGTCTAGCTGCCTACAAGTTTTAAAGTGTTACTAATCTCAAACTATTTCCAGCAGAACCTTTAAGTGAAACATGGGAGGGACACAGTTTTTTTTTTCTAAATTACCTGATGATAGGCAGAAATGATTTGGAGGACAAGACAATCTTCTCTCATAAGCTCAGCTTGTCTGATAGAGATCCCAAACCCTACAATCTACAAGACTTTCCCTCTTACAGTCCCTTCTTTGCAGTAAGATGTAGGTCTCAGACATCACTGCAAAACAAAGCGGATTGACAGTGAGATGCAGAACACGGTGAGACATCCCTGTGAGAGGAAAATAACCCATGCAAAATTCAAAAGGAACTTATGCTTAGTGCAACATCCCATTCTGCCATATTTCTGCTGAACAAAGCATTAGAGGAGATGGGAATGTCTGCTCAGGAGCAGAGAAGCAGAGAAAAAAGCCGAAAGCAGTTTCAGGGGCCTCCATCAAAAATGCACAGGAACCCTTCCGCAAGTGTTCTTGCAGAGCGCTTTGCTGAAAGGAAGTCACAGACAGGGCTTTCTTCACTAGAAGGTCTGTTTGGATAGAGTTTGTACTCTTGGCTTTTTGAAGATGCAAAGATTTAATCAGAAGGACAAAAATACCAACTTCCAACAGCATCATGAAGAATGAGGGATAGAGGCCTGATAAGATTCAAGAAGCCTCACGTTTGGTAGAAAGCATGGTAGAGATCATGACAGTTCCTCGAATCTCTGCAGACAAAGAAATTAGGCAACATGCTCTCAGAGTCGCTTATTGGAAGAGGAACACCAAAAATGTGCTTGGCTGCTCATCAGCACAGAGATAGAGATGATGTATTGAGACTGCACTCTGATGTGAAGAGGTCTGAGAAATTGAATATTCACTGATAGGTCAATTCCTTGGAAATTCCTACAGAGTGCTGACTTGTACCTACAGCAACAGTCTTGCTCATCCTAGGACATATTAGTAGCCATATGCTAATGGTAAGGAGTCAGAAGACACATTTTCCTTCCAGAATGGGTGGAGGAGCCTTAGAAATATCTCTTCATCATGCTAGCTGCAATGTTAAAATAAGTGTAGTTTCTATATTTTTTTGTTCTCATCTTCATGACACCAATCTGAAAGAAAGTATTACTTTCTCTAATCTGAAGAACACTACAAAGGCTGTGTCACATCTCTGAGAAGCAGAGGGGAACTCACCATCAACCATCTGCTCCACTTGGTTAATTTTTGACTGGTGAAGACCACACATAGGGTTAGCAAATAGTGTGCAGCTAAGGCAGTACAGGAAGACACTCTTTGTTTTCAAAAACATTATCCATTTAGAAAAAGGATTTATAAATAATACATAAAGTGTGAAAAGGAAACTTACCCCAGGATTAAGGAAAGCAGAATCTATTTGGGATTCTGAAGTGGCTAATCAAAGCTGGCACTATCTGCAGGTGACTATACGCCAATTTAGCACAGCTTAGAAGTATGCAGACCATCGAGTGATTGTACAGATTGTTTTTAGGAAGCTGAAAATAACTAAGTTTATTTAGGCATACAGTTAGAAAATACTTCTGGAGCATAACCGATTTTAACAGCAGTTAAGAATGTTTTGCTTTTGCCATAGACAAAATCACAAGGAAGAAACAATGGCAAAAGGGTAAGCTGGGTTCTTGTGTATCACAGTGAGCTACGCTGACAGAAGAATCGGTTTTACTCACTTTTGGTATGTGTATCATTTGCACTATTGGAGCAGTGGGAAAATCCATGCATCTGGGAGGAATATTACAGGGGTTCAGACTGCAGACTGAGTTTGTCAGATCAGTTAATTACAAAAAATTACACATATATTTGCACTATTATATGAAAAATGTATAGCACACAAACTTACTCTCTTCTTCACTATGGGATACAAGCAGATGGCCTCGGTTTTGATGGTGTGTACAAATGGAACAACTAAATAGGAGAAAGCAAAATGTATGTGGTTTTAAAAGGATTATCATTTAGGAAACACAGGGTCTTATACCAAGAATTTCCACAGGATCTCTTTGAAAAGCTTTGTGCGAGTCAAGATCTAGCTCCCTCTGATTGCCATCTTGGAATTTTTCCTTTGAGTATTGGCCATCCACAGAGCTTTTAAAACGTCAGTCATTGCTATGGGGATCCTCTAATGGATATTGCAGGAACATGGGGATTTACATCTCGTAGTTATCTGTCTCAGCTGAGACCTACAGACACAACTAAAATGCAAATAATAAATATTAATAGCTCTTTCTAAGAGTTAAACTGATCATTTCAGACAGTTAATTATTATTGAAGTAGGCCTCTGATGTGCTTGTCGCTGCCTCATACGTATTTTCCTGCTTAGGTATAAGCTCGGCAACGGCCAGTTTAAATGTACGCCACAGAGTTTTGTTCCATGTTCTCCTTGCACAGGATCACAGCAGTTAGTCAACAGACCAAGCTCTATTCTTAGTTACAGCAAGGTGACTCTGGACTAAATCCCTTGGATTCAGTTGAATTACATTGGTATATAACTGAGAGGAATTTCCTCTGATGGATATAATTTTCATGCATGATCTATGTATGATCCTCAACAGTAATTAAGACCAGATGGTGCTTCATATTTATACTGTAAGTGTGTGGCTATTGCTTTTCCCTGATACCTCAGAAAGCAGTTTTCTGCCATTCCCATACATGGCCAGTACTTTCCCACACATTCGACAGCTAATAAGTTACAAAGATTCCCCTGAACAAGTATCTAATGCAATTTAAAATTGAAAAACTTGGCAAGGAATTCAGCAACAGGTGCCTGGAATCCATCTATCGTGTATTTACAGCTGGAAGAATTACAAGCTGGGTCTTTCTAAAAAAGGTTTGGAACTCTTGTCTCCAGGGGAATGTGCGCCAAGGGCTTGACACCGGAGCGGGGACGGCACCCGCCCGACAGGGACGGCAACTCTGAAAGAGGGTGGGGTGCAGGGGTTGAGGGGTGCATCTGTGCATAAGGGTGCCTGCAGGAAGATGAGTTTAACTTAGGTTTTTAGAATGGTCATCCTGGTACTTTCTGCGCATGGGAAAGCTTGGGAAGACTCGAGAAAAGTTACTCAGGGTCACTAATTCAAACTTTATAAGAGAAACTCTGAAAAACTTTATATATACATATATATAGATAATATTTTGATACATATTTCTTACAGATATATTTAACATACAGGTGTATACACGTATGTGTGTGTTTATGTATATATATGCATACAGGAATATCTTTAATGCTCACAGTACTTTACTTGCTGCCTCTGAAACTGAAAGAAAACCTCTTACATTCGCAGAAACACTAGTACCACTACAGGAGATAAATTGGATACTGACTGATAATCGCAGTTACCACCTGTGACTCAATTAATTTCTCAGACACAAGCCCTGTATAAACACACAATGAAGAACTGTTTCTGGAGGGTGGAATATCTCCCTAGAGAAATTTGTGGAGGCTACACTGAGGATATTACAAATTTATTCCACTCTTTATTTTGTAAGACAAAAACCTCTAATTGTGCCACTCATAAGTAACAGCTGTAGAGCAGGATATAGGTTTTTATCAGTAATCATGTTTCTGAAAAGACTAGTCTCCACCGAACTATTGCACCTCTGAACATGGGTGAAATTTTAGAATTAACTTTGCAAACAAATACTTTAAGTATTCTGGGCTGAATGAAAACTGTATTTGAATAAGTCCAGATTTTTAAACAAGATCCTTTTTTTCCTATGATTTCTTCATGTATTATAGCCAACTGGAGAAGGTCATGGATGCATAATTGGATAACAAATTATGTGACAGGAGAGTACAATAAGGTTTCTAAAAGGCTAAGGAAATGGGTGACTGGTCTTTATTCCAGTGGGTAACCACCTTCTTCCCACAGACATATACTCAGAGTATGTACTTGCTACATGCCTTCCCAGTATACAGCCCAAGGGTGCTTTGGATCTGGACTGCAGTTTTAAAATGCTTCTGCAGCACAAAAACCAAAAAAAGCAACAGTCACTGAAGAAGGATATATACGCTTTGCTTTCTATAACTTTCTAAGTTACCTGCTGCCTCAGTATGAATATTCTGTTCCAAGTGTATGAAAGTACAGACTAGATTTCAGAAAGTATGGGGAGGAATTCTTACAGACCAGAACTGCTCTTTTCTAAAACATCTCAAAGCTCTCCTCCTCCTCCTCCACCCATCTCCAGGCACCTGTGTCCACACGTGCTCTTGGGGCTGCGTGTGGTCATGGGGAAGAAGAGCAGCCACCAACACAGATGCAGAAACAATGTCCACAGGTCACCACCAGTGACCCCTTGCAACCCCCTCCAGGTGCTTTGGTATAACTTAAATGATCAACTAGGTGAAGAGTTGCTAAATCTAGCAAGAGGAAGGTTTTGCTAGTAGAGACAAGAAGGTATTTTGAAGACTTTGCCTTCTCAGTACTGCCAGTTCACATAATTGTAATTAATGTTTGTTTTAATCAGAGATCCAGGTTCTGGAATTGTGAAAATCTCAGCTTCCATTAAAAGGAAAAGTAGGTTTTGCCTGCAGAGACAAGTCTGATGAACTTAAAGCCTGGGAGAAAAAAAAAAAAAAAGACAGAAAATGAAATGTATTTTAAAAGGTATTACTTTAAACGCATGATTTTAAAAAAAAGTTAATCTCATTAATTTTTAGGGATTCAGGTATGATTTCTAAATGCAGAAGGCCAGATATGCTACTCCTTACCCCTTGCAAATGAAGATAACTTTACTTTTCAGAGCCGATTTGGCTTTCACGGAGCTCACAGATAATCGAACAGGAAGAGTGGAAAGGAGAGAACAAAAAACTTCAGTCCTATGACAATCAAATAAATTGGCCCCTAAACTACCACTCACCCGCTCAGGCACAATGCCGAGCGCAGCATGTCAGGGTAACCCAGCACTAGAAATCATCCAAGAGACAGACAGGAAAGTACCAGGCACATCCACATGGTTTAGGCGCTGCTCTGGCAGCATAAGCAGTGCAGGGCTCGGTGCCCAGCGCGTCTGCCGGCGGGATACGTCACAACCTGCCTGCTTCACGCTGCCCTTCATTGGTGGCCCAGGTGCTGGACCTGGCTCTCCAGTGAAGGGTATGAGAGAACCTCTCCTCTGGCGAACTCCTACGCCTTAGTGCGCTGACTGTCACAGCAACAGGAGACCTGAAAGTCAAAAGGACACAAAGCTTCAGCAGAAGATGAGGCTGCTTTCATCTTCACAAGGTCAACAAGTACCCCTTCAAATACATTTCTTCATGCACCATGTAATCTCTCTTTTTTCTTTTTTCCTTTTTACAGATTAAATAGTCAAGTTATTTTTTCTTTTTCCCTTACGGGCAAGAAGACGAGTCTGTACTGTGGCCTCCCTGGTGTGCGTTGTCATTTCCAGTCCTGCCACACAGTCTCACATAAGGTGCCTGCACCCTGGCAGGCTCCAAATTCAGCTTGCTGCAGGCAAAAGCTTTACCTACACCAGTCCTTACTTTGGGTACACAATGTTTCTCACACATCACTGAATGAAACTACTACCTGTTTTTCTTTTCCCCAGAAACCAATTTCTGTCATAAATTTTTGTGACTTTGTCTTCTTTCTGGACTCAGAGAAGATGATATACACGTAGGCTACCAGGGTGCTTGAGGACATTATACAAGCACTAGTAGCTTTGAGAAAAGGAGAACTAGGGGTCATAGAATCATAGAATGTGTTGGGCTGGAAGGGACCTTTAAGGTCATCTAGTTCAATTCCCCTGCATTGAACAGGGACAGATGGCCAATTTCATCTATCCATAATAACTTGGGAGACATCAGCAGGAGAGAGGTGTTGCTCAGAGCAGCAGAGAACAGAAAATAAAACTCATGGGACAGGATGGATCAGGCAAATCTGTAACTCGTAAAAACATTCCCAGGAATTGCTCAGCTATGCACCCAGGGACGGGTCTGGGGAATACAGATACAACCTCTAGATTACTGAAGGTAAGTGAAACAGAGAAGTCCCTTAGAAAGAGAGGACCAAAGGGACATGATGGCGTGAGGCCGTCTGAGATTTTGGCAATGGTCTAAAGATAACAGAGAAATGTGCAGCACTTGCTTCAGGTAGGGTAAACGTAAGGAGAGAGGTGGTTCCCCTCATTCAACAGGTTCCAAATTTCATCATGAAAATATTATCATGAAAGGACTTATTTTCTAGACTCAGGCTGAGAAAAGCCTTTGGGGATGATACGACTAACATTTTGAAGCTGTAGAAAGGTGACACCCATTTTACAAGTGGATGAAACATTCGCTTCTTACAGCTCTTCTAGTGCACACTCCTACCATCACTTCCAAATTGTTCCATTTTATCCACATTTCCAATCAATGGCCTTAATTTTGGGATTTCTCAACTCCTGACTTCTTGATTTTAGGTCTTTATCATTCTTTTAGCTTCTTTGAACATCATAGCTATAAAATAAATAACTGATGACTAATGCAAATCATTCATTGGGAATGTTGGCCTGTCCTCACTGAATCAGTATCAATAAACAAATATGATCATTATTTCACCAGTTTTCATAAAAACAACTCTTTATAATAATCCAAGGCAATCCTCCTCCAGAAGTCTCTGCCAGCACTTGAAGTTTTACTTACTAGAATTGAATCTCTGCTCCTTGTGCCTAATTTCTTTTATCTGTTCAAATGTTCCTTTCTGCCTGTTGCTGTGTAAAAGATCCATACAAATAACAGTGGAACCACTGCCAACAGTGCATTAACTGTACATAAATGCTTTTGATGCATAGTGTAAATCAACTGCAATAAATGAGAAACTTCCTGTCCCTCATCACTTTCCATTACAGTTACTTTATGTTTTATTCGTTACCCCAGATGGCAAAAAAATTTAAATGGAAATCTGTTTTGATTCTGCCAATGGTCCTGCAAGTGAAAGAGAAGAGACACATTAGGGTAGATCAGCAAAGCGAGCATGGCAGTTGCAAGAGCTAAAGCAGTTGAAATGCTTCGGGGTAGCACATCGCTGAGGCGAGCGGAGAAGGTTTACACCATTCTACATCCACGCTGTGTTTACCTTTGTAAAGTACATAAACAGGCTTTCTTCACAGTGAAAAGCCATCAACACTCAGGACTGCTTCCCACACAGGTTATGCCTAGATTTCCTTAAACTGGCTTAGCAATCAAATCAGTTAAATCGACATATTCCCCCAACATGTTGTCCTACAGTAAAATAAATGTATAAATCTTCTCATCTAGAAAATTCATTCTTCTCCAGTTTGGGATGCTTGAGGAAAGGGTGCAGTTGGAAAGCTCTAGAGACAAAAATTCATCACGACCCTCAAACACAGAAAGCATGACCAATGTTGGTATTAACTCTTCAGTATCCTGCAGTCAGGTCTAGCCATTTCCATGCCTGTTCTAGATATTGGCCTCGCAGCTGTGAACACCACCATTCCATCTGCACAAGAAAGCTTCTAGATGCAGCCAGGGCCTGTTCCCTAACTCTGACTCCAGCTGGCATGGTTTGGCCATGTTTATGCTGTTAATCTCTTTCATCCTCTAAATCACAGTTAAAAGAATGAGCAGCATCCAACTTGCAGCCAGGCTGCTTTGGGAACCATCCCTGGCCCATGAGAATTCTTGAAGCATGCTCAGGAGTTGTTTGGGAGAGAGCAGGTTGGTGCAGGCCAAAATCATACCCAGAAGCACACTGACAAGGGTGCCAATGACTGAACTCCAGTGCTTGAGCCTTGGCACTGCTTATTACAGCTATTCCTGAGCTAAGAGATCCAGGAACTGGTCTGAATTGTATTAGTAATCTTTCATCTTAGATCAGATCTATTGCTAAAAAACTTAATTCTAGCAGTGACCAGACAGTAAAATCTTTTTTTCTCCTGCAACACAGGCTCTTGCATGTTATCAGCATGCAGAGCCGAAAAGGCTCTGTGTGCCCAATCCAAAGGCAATTCAAGTCAGCAAAAGTCTGAAAATTAATAAAAAGCAAAACAGGGAACATCATTGTTCCATTGTACAATTCCTTCATTCCCTTTTACCTTCAATACTGTACCCAACTTGAATGGGAAGAGGGTCTTTAAGGAAGGAAACAGGAATGATCAAAGGTGGGAAAAACTGAGGAATCATTGAGCGGTCTCAGACTCTTCTGCCTGGACTGGGTGTGGTGTGATGAAGCGTCTATAAAATCCAGTGTAGCAAGAAGTGGCTGGATTGTGAATGACTGCTCATTCACCCTTCCAGCGCAACAACCAGTGCCACCACCAGAGCCAACCAGATGAAGTTAGATGGAGCTGGGTTTGCCACATGGAGAAGTGTGTTTTTACCCAGCAGGCAGAGAATCTGTAGAGCTTTCACCAAAGAGTTATGTGTACACGAAAAGTTTACATAGGCTTGAGGGGAGACTGGACAAATGCTTGAAATAGAAACCCCCTGGGTTACAAAACAGACAAACTTCACTGGGGTCAGGAAATCCCCTGAGCTGAAAATAGTTAGAGGCTGAAAGAAGAAATGATGTGCGCTCGCCCTGTTCTCACTCTTGTCTTCTTAGAGGCGCTACTGAGCCAGGTGGTCGCAGGGGTCTGAGCCACCACAGCCATCCTTAACGGTCACACAGATGGACTCTGGATGAAATACTGTCTCTTCATCCTCGGGGCTGAAGTCACACTGACAATGTCCCCACGTGAATTGCTCTGTTTTCTAGAAGGGTCCCAGCCTTGCACTGCACTGGGAAGAGTCTGTCCCTCCTGAGCACCTCGTATCACTTGCACCATATCACTGCAGGGTAGTCAAGTGTCTACATCAACTCTAGCACATCTGAACAACACTAAATTATAGCAACTACTTAGCCAAAACTTAAGGAGTGGGGAAATTATACTGGTGACTGCACAGTAAGTCACAATCTTGAATTAACACAGCGAAAATAAACTCAGTGTTGGTTTCGCAGTTAGTGTTTTAGTGTCTTTCAGAGGTAGTGTGTGGACCCTCCTAACTGTTCATGCTGCAACTTTGAATCCTCCCTGGAATCCTGCCTGTTTCAATTTTCTGTTTAAAATCTTGCGTGTGATATTACACAGGATTTGGGAGTAAGGGAATAGGGAAGGGCGAGCTATCACTGCATGTGGGATTTGAAAGGCCATTTCAGTCAGCTTTCTCTTCTGCCACAGGAAACAGTGATTTATTGGTGAAATGCCTAATGCAGCTGGGAAGCTCTGCTGAAGTCTTGCATTTGTGTGAATATTTCCCACATGAGAAAAGCCCAGATGGGAAATAGTCACATAATAGGAGGGAGAAACCTGGAAAGCGGTAATGTCAACAGAGATTTAATAGTAATAGTGTGCAGTAAATTGGACACGCAGTACAGAGTAATACAGTAGTGAAACAGACCAAAGCCGTTTTGGGTTGAGTCACCAGAAGCTTTGTTTCAGACACTGGAATGTAGCCTTAATTTCTGGGCATGTTGTTACCTGAAGGACTAACTAACTGGAATGAATTCTGAGGACGGCGGCAAAACTACCGCGGAAAGCGAAACCAGTTGCTAATAACACATCCTGACCAAGCCGTGAATGTGGGGGCACAGGCTGCACGAGGGGGGTGAGCATAGCGATCAGCAGGATGCGAACACCAAGCTGAGAGGAGATCGCAGAGAGTACAGTGCCCTACCAGGAAAGACAAAGAAATGTTGCAAAAAAAAAAGTTGAGATAAAAGTTACGGGGCAGTTTCCTGGCACTGGGATATGTTAGGCTGTGGAATGGCCACCAGAGCACAGATACAAGTAGCTGAGATGTTTTGCACTGTAAAAGGGAGGTGAAAGCACAGCAAGAGAGATGGGTTTGAAATCTCAGGGCTTTCCCAGTGCTCAGGTCTACCGGCTGTAAGTTCATGATCTACTCACTGAATATGACAAAGCATGCAAAGGGAAACTGTAACAGATTTTCAATTGGTGTGAAATGGCCTATTCATATCAGCCCATCCCTTATCACCATGTACACCATCGCCGAACCTTCAGCACGCTGGCGAGGAGGACAGAGGTGAAGTCACACGTCTGGCTTGCATATGCAAAGCCAATACCACATGGTTCAAAACAGTACAATACCCTTGAAATGAAATTGCTTCCAAAGTCTTCTACATGATAAATTATTACATCATTATTGCACTTTTATTTTGGCTGTAACAAACCGCTAAAATACATCTTGGTGCAGAAGAAAAAAAATTACAGTGGTGTCAGTATTCTTTTCCATAGAGATTTCATGCTATTATTTTTTGATAAAGCCTCTAATCGAAACCCCAATCTTTGAAATTTAGTATTAGTCACTCTATTCCTTCATTATTCAAAGAACAAAGAAAACTCTTAAACATATAAAAGTATTGCCCTGAATCAATGCCATTACCTTTTTCACAGTAGAAACTACCAGGGTGGAGAGAGTTAACAAACAGTTCTCACATTATCAGATATCCTCAGAATCACTACAGATGTCATCTAGGAGAAGCCGAAAGCATAGGGTCTGAAGGACAGGGTTAACAGCGGAGTTTGAGCCTTGACACTGAATTTCTTAGATCTTTCTGCCTTCTCAGACCACTAGAGTTATCTCAGTAGGCTGTGCGTATGTCTGACTTTCAGTCTTAACGGAGTTTGCAAGGTAAATCTCAGCCGTGCGGCTTTACGATGATCCCTTTTGGAAGGCTGAATGTGAGTAAGGCTAGAAATTTAAGAAGTCTGGATCAGCATCAGGCGCTGGTGAACACTGTCAGCATCTACCGCTCTTGTTCAAAGCTGGGATAAGGGGGGCTTGTTATCTCTGAGTTTATTATTCTGCAGATGCACAAACTGTGCTGTGACAAGAGTTACACTTGAAGCTTCAGGAGACATGATTCTGGATATACTGAACTTCAGAAGGCATGTGGGCAGCTAGACCCTAGGCCAGCTTCTGCTACTGTTTTCACTCGCTCTTCATCCATATTTAAGGATGTATATCTATTTAGTTTCTTCTAGTCATCTCCAATGAAGAAGAAAGACAAAAGGGGAAAAAAAAAAAAGCCAAAGGAAGGAATGGCTTTGCATTGACATTTAAAGAAAAATTTATCTCTTAAGCATTATTACAGCTCCTTACTCCTCCAGTGGCACTCAGCTCCCACATCAAGGTCAGCATTTACTGACCTTGGAATAAACACCCGACCATTAGTAATGACTTTCTGCTGAATATGGGATGTCACTGGCAACATGCTATGGGCCTCCAACAGGAGCAGTGCAACCTTAAAAGTTTACCACTTAACAATTCATATTTCACTTATATGCACATATACGCACTTATTTCACCAAGGCTTAGAGGGCTGGTGAAATGCAGCAAGCATGGAGACTGCTGTTACGTTTTCTCAGAAGCACTGCCTCTACAGGATCCCTGCAGGTCTCCAGGGAGGACTGAAGCCTTACTGTACAATCTTGCAGATTATTTCTGTTTGTGTACTCAACCCCAAGTGGGAGGAAATGAAACATAACCATTTTGTGGGCCGTGAAGGGGGGGAAGTGGAGCCGCGTGCCTGAGGCACGACTGGGAGGCAGTGACCTAGGTTGGGTGCCAGGTTTCAGACATCAGATTCATGCCACGGTGCTGTGCACTCAGCAGTGAGTGGCAGAATTGCATCTCCTGCCCTTCATTTTCCTCCAGGTGAAATGAAGGTGATATCAGCTGAGAGGCCCTCTGAGGTGAAAAAGCCCCTAAAGCCTTACAAATATCACCAGTTGTAATTTTAACATTTCACTCCATGTTCAGATGAGTGGTGTTCTTAAAAGGGCAAAGCTTTATTTTTCTCTGCCCTCCTCTAGAATAAAGCAGGAACCCTGGCAACAGCTTCAGAGGTTAATGTGACAACTGCTCACATTCACTGCAGAAAATTCAGACATATCTTTGTTAAGAAACTAAGAAAGGATTTCTCTCAAGAATGTGTGGCTTTTGAGGCTTGAAAAATCTTATTAGTCAGATAGGGAGAAAAAAAGTACATACAAGCAAGCCATTCTAGGCATCGAGCAGCTTGTGAAGAGAAAGAACACAATTATGCTGAGCTGCAGGGCCCAAAGTTTAACAGATCAGACCCCATGTGCCCTAACACACTTCGTCTAACTCTAAGTTGCTGAGCTGCTTTAAGCTCTCTGTCAAAACGGCATGAACCTCAGCAATTCATTTCACAAGCACAAGGCACCAGTTTAAGGTAAAGCTGATGCAAGCTGGGAGTAGCTGGATCAGTGAGATATGACTCTCATGTCTAAACAGGGCTTTGGGCTGAGCAGGGCTGGCTTAAAGCAACTTTCCCGCCACAAAATGGAATGGATAAAGGAAGCAACGAGCACATTCTCTAACCCTCTGGTCCTTCGCTGTGGAGGAGACAGGAACACTCCATGTCACCGCAAGGCCCTTCTTTTTGTGTGTCAGCACAGTCATTGCTAAGAAATACTAGTGGTAAAATTCCTTAATAATCCAAGTTTCCTATAAACTCCAGAAAATAGAGGCCTCCAAATGTTAAAATTTTATTAGGAAGCTATTTTCTCAAATGCTTCATTTTGAAAATTAACCCCAAGGCTTGGAATAGCTCTAAAACCTTAGTGGCTCTTTTAAAAACTAAGCAGTCCTTCTTTGTCTGTTTCTTACTTCTTAAACAAACTAATAAACAAAAAAATCCCTATTTCCAAAGTATTTACAATCAAATATTTTTGTCTCAGGAAGTAGTTATACAAATAGAAAGAAACATTTTGCAATGCAGCAAGTCCTGTCCCACTTCTGTTACAGTAAAAGACTTGGGCTAATGCCCTCATTTTAGCGAAGTTACGAAGCACTTTTTAACAGGTTTTCAGACCAGAAACCTGCCTGTTCCTTCCCCAGTGAGAAGTGCCATTGCATAGCAGCTGGAGAGCTGCTGCATATCTAAGAAACATACGAGAAAGTCAGAGACCTGATTTAAGCTTCGTATCACATCTCTGGGGAAATCTGGAGACCACTCTTTGTCTTACTTACCCATCTACAACTTGGAGTTAATTCTCCTCCCACACTGCACCAGTCCTGCACCGTTACTCACCAGTAACCCTGAGTTACCTGTTAACACCAAAGCTGTGGCCTCTACGCCCTTTCTGTCAGCAGGGTTTTGCTAGGGACAGGAAAATGAAAGGTAACTCCTTGAAAATCCTCCCCAAAACTTCTCACCTCTTCTTAAACCAACCCCTGTCTTCTCACCTCCCCTGTGCAGGACCATCCTCTCCCTCCCCACTCTGTGTTTGGACAGTGGGCACAGCAGCCTGCTTTGCCCTCTGCCCTGGGCCCCTGCGTATTCTCACAATACAATGATTTATACAGAGGAGCGTGGTTGATTTCTCTCTGAAGTACCAGGTTGAAGGCTTTGTGGGCTTCCCTCTGGCTGACTCCTGTTGATTTCAGTGGGAGGTGGGAATGCCCTGCAGCTTTTGAAAGATTCAGAAGGTCCCCGAGCAAAGGATCTCATGAAACATGCACGTTTTACCATTGCAAAATGGTCCAAAATTAGCCTTTAAAAGCCATAAATTACCACAGTAAGCCAAGGAATTTGCATTTGTAAAGTACATGCCCGAGGTGCAAAACACATTAACAAAACACACAAATAAACAAAGCTGTTCAAAACCATATGTAATTATACATTCAGGGCAAGGTGCCATGGAAATCCACAGCCGCTGTGCACGTGTGTTTGAAGGCAACGTTCTGCCCCAAGTCCAAACTACTTTGTTTCCCGCTTAGGGAAAAAATACTAGAAAATACTAGTGCTCTCATAGTATTTACAGGGTAGCAGAAACTGAGGAAATTAATAGCCTGAAATACTTTTTGCACTGGACATGGCTAGTACGTAAAGGCACACGTTGGAGAACTGCTGCTTAAGTGCACACCTCTGTCTGTGACCATATAAAATGCCGTTACTTACGCAAGGAGGATGCCGTCAGGCACCTCGAGGTGATTTAAGTACTCAAGCCCCCCATTCCCATGCAAGGCCTTCCAGCCCACTCAGGCATTTAGAGCAATTCAGTGCAGCTGTGCAGCTATTAAGTGCAAGCATCACCCAACCTCTGTGTGGTGGCCTTTCAAAAATACAGAGAAGCTAGTGATGATGGTCTAAGAACGCTGTAAGGATATGGAGATTAATTTTAGTAATCTTCCCCCTGCATCCTGGAGACTGTCCTGTGGATGGAAGTGTGACCTTGAAGCAGAATAATTTTTTCAGATATATATCCTGATACAGCAAGGGTGGCTTTGATTACCATACGGCTCGGCCACTCACAACATTTTGCATCGCTCTCGTATCTTTCCAGCAAGGACTATGGGGCCTTCCTGAGGGTAATGGAAAAATGAAACTTCACAGCTCCCGTACGAAGCGCACTCTCCTCCAGCATTGCACCATTATGTCCTTCAGTGAATCTCACTGTCTTCAGCTCACAGAATCATAGAATCATACCCAGCTTTTACTTCCCTATGTCTGACTCCTGTGTTTGGTGTCATTTCAGTGCAATTCAGGGATTTTTAACAGGTGCTTTGCAAGTCCCCTGGTGGATGGCTTCCACCTTTGTGGACAGGTCCTAGGGGTCTCCAAAAGGTAACTCGCGTTTCACCTACACAGCTGAGTTCCCTGAAGCTCCCTGCTCAGGTACCAAGCCTGCCTTACGCCCACAGGGGTGCAGGCACCAGGACCCGGTCCACGCTCTGGTCCCTGGTCTTTCTGGCTAGAGAATCTTTTAATGAACTTAAGGGTGCAACACAGCCACAGATGTGGATAAAGCATGGGCAAGCTGGAAATCACAACCACTGGGGAACACCTGGATAAAACAGAAATATGCTTTTGAGAAAACCACTGTTGCCAAGCTCAGTGACCCTACACAGTGGCCCACGCCTGCGTGGGGAACTTTCTACAGGCTCACAAATTAAAAGTGGCTGGAGGAAAACATTTGGAAAGGAGTCGTGCGAGGACACCCAGGCAGGTGTTTTTAAGTGTCACGCTGCCACGTGACATGTTTCCAAGTGGGAATTTTGTGGGTCTTTTCTATGAAAACTTGTTTTTTTGAAAAGGACTACTAGATCTCTTCAAAGAAAAGAAATGCCAGTTTGTTCTCTGTTTAAGCCATGGCTGTAGGAATTGCCTGTGTTTTGAATATGACTCTTTTTCCTGGGGTCTGTCACAAGTAATGTAACACTACAGAGGTAGGTTGGGCTGGTTCAGATCCAATGGAGAGAAGCCTGAAGTGGTTTTCCTGGCTGAATCAATAGAGTTTTAGAGCTAACCTTGGAGGGCTTTTCCGCACCTTGTTTTGGGAAGTTTTGGGGGAGTACCAGAAAACAACCTGCATTAATTCAACAGAAAGAATCACAAATTAAAAACTTTTTGACAAAAGCAGCCATCTCACTGGTATGTCCTTGTTTCATAGTGTCAATCCCTGACACCAATCCTGTTTTAACCATTCCATTACAAAAGCTTTACATTTCATCACAACGATGTCCTACATGCACTTGGTGTTGGATTTGCTTGGTTACAGGACAGCTGATGCTCTGTTCCTTTTCTTTTTTTGCCAGAGTTTACCTCATTCTCTTCCAGATGCCAAGTTTGTACCTCCCCTCCCTTAGGACTGCTCTCTTTCCTAGGCTGGGATCTAACTGCGGTTCTCTGTAACAGCAGATCAAATCTGAGACCCTGTTGCTACTCACCTAAGTGTGACCACAGGCATAACGTGACCCAGTATATCAAAAAATTAAACTTTTAGAGGAATAGATTTTAAACTAACAAATAATCCACACGCATGTCCCTCTGTTTAGAAAATTATCATCTCCAGGGGACAACTTGGTGAAGCTTCAAGCATCTCCTCAGCACCTTTGTCTCAGTTTTGCTTTCTCCCGGCAACCAGCAGCTACTTCTTGAGAAAGCATCTCCCTGTGTCGAGGCCTCCTGTCTATCTGGGATTCACTCCTCCAGTCCAACTGCAATCCCAGGTTGAATGACAGTCTTCAAGTCCAGTGACACCATCTCCTAAGACATCCCAAAACTTTCAGAAGGGGTGATATATTGCAGTACAGTTCTCCTTACGCCTGTTTTTTTCTAAAAAACTTTTACGAATGATATTAAAAAACAGCTCAGTAATCCAAGCAAAAGGCACGGCCTGTCTCAAAACACATTAGGATGGCAGAAGTCTCCAAGAAGCTGTTTTTTTCACTGAGGAATCAAAATACATGAGGCTTATCTTAAGGCCCATATAGACTGAACTTTATTTAGGTGATTAAGTGGGCACATGATAGTTACAGATGTTGAGCACATAATAACCTGGGACAGTGACGATGAAAATGAGGTTTGGTGTGTTTTCAGTTGGGCACTAAATACGGAGTCAAAATTTACAGATTCTTTTGAAAAGCCTGACTTGGTCAAAATCTAGTGAGTCAATACCTAAGCTGTCAAAAAGACATGCTGCTGGGTTATGTATTTTTGTTTCTATCTCAGACCATTTTTTTGAATTTGAATTTAAAATTTCTGGCTAGCCTATTTCTCATTTCTACTCAGCTTTTTCACTACTGAGATGGAGACAGGAAAAAGTAAAATTCTGACATACTGTGAGAGATCCTGTTATGTAGATGTACAAATTATTAGAAAAAGCCCAGTTCTGGCATTTCCCAGAAACAAAAAAAAATGAAGCTTTGGAAGGCAAAGATAACAAGTAGACATGTATTTGTCCATGGGAACTGCAAGTAGTAAAATTTGCTTATCAACAGCAAAAAGGGCAGAATTTGTCCTTACCCAGCATCAAAATAACAGGAAAACACAACAAAACCCATCACATGTAGTCTAGATTAGATGGGGACTGCAAGCTGCATAGCTCAGATCAGGAATCCTAAACTTCCCAAGAATACAGAGGACCTCGATTCAAGGGTGCGTGTTCAACTTTTCCTGTGCCACACAATTCAGGGTTATTTGGATCTGGTATTTTGCAGCAAGGCCACAGAAATTTTAATTCAAGTTGTAGCGAATACAACTTCCTGGTCTAATTGATACAAACGTGTCTTAGATAATGAAGCACAAATACCTTAGTATTTTCCATTTTTCAAAGTATAGTAGGGGAATGAATAAACATAATAGGTCTCCTCCTTCTGGGAACACTGCAGTGAGTTTTGAATTTTTTCTATGCATTATATATGCATATATGCATTGTACCTTGTAAAGACAGTCACGATGTTTTTACTCTGGGATGGATATAGATGTAGATGACACCGATTTGCAAAGGGTAAATAATCAACTGTGTGATTATATGACTGTATGTCCGTTCTGTGATCGTCTTTGGTACATTGCAGAATGAACCCCTATAGAGCTGACGTTTGTAAAACCGCTTTGTAGTCCTCAGATGAAAGACGCTACAGGAGTGCAAGACATTATTATCATTATTCAAACAGTAAGCCTGAAATAAGGCATGAAACTACAGCCAGAGTGACTGTGGGGAGGTGGGAGCAGGGCAGGGGTGCAAGAGAGGGTGAAACAGCAGCTGGCATTCTCATTTGCTGCCATTAGCACGGATCACATATCTCTACGCAGAGAATCATTTTCTAATTCTGCCTTGGGAGGGGAGAGGAAGAAAGAGAGGGGCATTCATTCCATGTCATTCAGAAAGGACCTTAAAGACCTATTTATTATGCTGCTTCCTTCAGGGAGTTTGCTATAGGGTTTTGATTTCAGCTACGATACACTGACTGCTGGAGAAGAAAAAAAACTTCCTGAACCAGTGCTCTCCCTTCCTCCTCTCAACCCTGAATTTCACATCAAGTTATATTGTTCTCTCCTCCTTCTGTTTGTAATGTCAAAAATTATATGCTCATACACACACATATAGCAAGAAGAGCTCTAAGAGCTATGAATATTCCTGTCTCAAGAACCAGGGTAGCGGAAGATGGCCTTGATCCCGCCTAGAAAGACCTAAGAGGAATTTGTTTAACTCTCCCAGCTGGGATTCTCATTTATTTAGATCAAAATTCAGTTCAATTTGTTCAGTCCTTTAAAGCTGAACAGTAGAGTTAAAATGGGACATGACTTTCATTTAACGATGGAGGCATCAGAGTTCCCACTCTTCGACATGCAGCTCCTGCTCCTAATTGTAGATAACCTTCTTTACAATGGAGCAACAGTTTTAAATCTCAATTTATTTTGTCTACAGCTTTTATCCAATTAGAAGGTTAGCAACAAATAAGCATTATGCATATATGACTAAGACAGAGCACGCAGGAATAATCAGGTTTTGGAGCATCCTCAAAACATTGACAGCAGACATGTTTTGGTATGACCACATGAGAAAACATCAAAATCTCAACGGTATTTGCCTGACTTCCCTTCTTCCCTGTGTTGGGAGTGGTGCAAGCCAGGGGTCCTCACACATTCATCCTCTGATGCAGTCTTCTAGTTCTGTACAACCAGGAAATCTAGTGGAGTATTTGGTTGAGGGAAGGGAGAAGAACAAAATTTCACCACAGGCTAAATCTTTATGTGGTTCAAACCAGGGTAGCTTCATCCTAAGTCAGTGGAATTGTGCTAGTTTACTTCAGTGAGCAGCCGTGCCCATTTTTTCAAGAGTCTTGCAACTGAATGATGTGCAAGCACAACTCCAGACCACACCTAGACTTAATCACGTGATAATATCTGACAGAAGAGGATTGTCCCTGACTGATCCTCCAGTGCTCCTCAATGTAGAATCTTCAACTGCTTAATCTGTCTCAAAGATGCAGGTAAAAATTCCAGGTTGCCATCATAAACTACCAAGGAATATACCCTTAGAAGAAATTCTCCTTACAACCGTGGAAAATACACTCTCGTTAGATTATACATCTACACTCCACCATGTGTCAGAGCCCCTTTGTGGACTTACATAGACGATGCTGAGGTAGGTATAAATTATGAACTGCTACTTTTGCCATCCTTTTCAACCCAGCTGGCCCTGCTGACTTACCATTATATGTTGTTTGGCTGCCACGTGTGGTGGGATTTTACAGGTCTATCAACCATGGACTGGGCCTCTGATAGCTATTGCAAGAGTTTGTGATGCTGGGATTTTACTCCTCTACCTGCCAAAGAAAGAAGGAAAGAGCAAGAAAAGATTGAGAGATCCCAACTTACCTTTTGTCCTTCTTCCCTCACTGTATCATATATCTTTAAAAGCTGGTTGCAAATAGAAAATTATGTGCTACAACAGAAATGCTAGGTCAACAGGATTACAATCACTGAAAAATTGTTGGTTTGCCCAAATTCTCCTTCCCCTACATTGTCTCCACTGCCCTGCACCTTAGTGCAAGCATAACACAAGAAACAGAGTTGTACTTAAATCATAGGCAGCAAGAAGAAATACAACAGAACTATCAGGAGAAATGTAAGTGTTTAATGTAATATTTTATGAGATATAAAACAGTTCTACAGGGTTTGCCCTTAAAAGTCCATTATAGTACGTTAATTGTGATTTTATACACTAAGTGACAGGGCGTACTCCTCCTCGGTATTGAGGTTTAAAGCACGCTGGTGATCGTCTTTTATTCATAAATTCAATACCAAGGAGCCTTTGGCTACAGAATTCCATTTCTTCAGCTTCATTCACATTCAAATGTTCACACTGATAACTCAGTTCTCCTCAGCCAGGGGAATAAAGGGGGCTCTGATGCCTGATTCCACTTTCAATTACGCTGCTGCAACTCCAGAGTAACTCTGAAGAAGTCAAGTTTCACATGTACAAAAATCAGTACAAGAGCAGATTTGGTCCAAAGGCTGCTCTGACAACGTGTCAATCAAAGGTTTTTCCATTGGGCTGGATGGGTGTGAGACAGCAGCTTAAAAAAGCAGTGTCCTGGATGGTACCACAGGATCCCATTACAAAAAACCCAATGGGCCTGACCCAAAAATGTTCTCTGACCCCAACAGGCTGCACGCAGAAGAAGCCCACTTGGTGCCTCTGGTAGTGACGGGGACAAGGAGGGCGACAAGGAACTCGGAGGCGGGAGGCAGGGCTCGGGCTCAGTCTGCCATCACATCTACCACCCTTCCCCAGGGAGCCAGCTCTGGAAACCTTGGTGAAATGCCCGCAGCCGTGAATCATCCACAGCTCGCACAAACAGAAACCCCACAAACAGGTCTGAAGTCTGTCTTCAGCCTCACAGCGAGGGGCCGGAGCACTGCCCAGAGTTTATAGCCAGATGTCAGCTTTGTAAGCCTTGAAAATATTCCCATTCAAGGTTGTTTTCTTGTACTTAGGCCCTCTTCCAACTTGGGTGTGTAGCTCAAAGACCTCTAAAAGTCTGTCTAAAAATTTATCATCTGTTTGCAACAATAAGGAGACACCATCAACAGAAACCTTCAAGATACTATATCTGCTCTGATCTATCTGGACAAATGTTATGATTATTTTAAAGTTTTTCTGTTTCCAGGTTTGGTGTGAAAATTCATACAAACTTCAAGGTGACTGAAAGTAATTTTCTAAGCCAGTAAATCTAAAATTTGGATTCATATTGAGAAAGCTTGAAAAAGTGGCAGTGTGTTAGATGTTTTGATCACCGAAGAACTTCAGCATTAACAATAATTCACCCTTTCCAGAAAAAACTTTGATGGGCCCCAGCCAAAGGAAGGTCACATCCCAAAGCTGTACTCACATCTACTCACTAAACTTGATTCCACATGGGCCAGTCATATTACTGCTTTTAGTGTAAACTATGAAGGATGTTTGAATTCCAGATGCAAGAAACTCCCCCAGAGAAGAAAGGCTAAAACAATAAAGTGATTCTCTAGGTGAGTCTTACCAAAATGCCTGCAGAAAGCACGGCCTTTCTACTGATAAGGTCTGTGTTCTTAGGAATCTCCCAGAAAATTACCCCGAACCCCAAATTCTAAGGAACAAATATTAATCTAAAGTGTAATTAAAGTGAAAATCATTAATTTGGAAGCTCATTATTCCCCAGCTGTCTGAACAATGTAGCCTATAAATGCAGCATGTTGCATTGTTATGTCAAATAAGCAAAATCCTATATGTAAATCCATCCAAAATACCTGCTTTTTCACAGAGATTTCTAGCTAGCTCAGGGTTTGTTCATTTCCCTCCTGTGTAATTAGCTATCAAATTACTTTCGTTCACAGCAGTTAATACTATTCTACTTGCAGTTACTGTGCACTCAGGATAATCAGATACCATGTATTTAAAAACAATACATTGGAAGGGGCTGAACATAGCATAAAAATTAATCTGTATTCAGTGTTGTAAAAGTATACAGTCAGAAAACAAGAGCTTTCTGGTTGACTTCAGAGAACTTAGGGTTTCACTGATCAGTTCTACAGAAAGCTTACGTAGAGGTTATTGTGACAAACAGCTAAAGCAGGAAAGATTTGTGGGATTTACATGTCTCTCAGTATCGGCAGCACGTATCAAAACTGAGTATATCACTGTATTACAAGGCTAAACTTGCAGCCTCTTTCTATCTCCAGGCCTAAAGGACAAAGTGGGACAGAGGAGCCACTCAACCTCCCGTCAACACTTACACCTCTCCCAGCACCCCCCTCGCCTGTGCTGCCCGGGCTCGCTTGGCTCAGCCAGGGCTCTTCCCTCGGCACTCCCGAGCAAAGCAGCAGGAGAGGCAGCAGCTCTCCCTCCTCTCCTTCCCATGGATGATGTAGGGAGCAGCCTCGTTCCATCCCAGCAAGGCTGCAGGCACGTGGGGATTCGGGAAGATGTCACAACCCCCTGGAAGTTGGAAGAAAGCATGTGGAGTGTGGCTGGGAAGGGGTCAGAGGAAGCACTTTTGGAAACCAGTTTGTGTCTGTTCAGGCCCAGCACTTCTGTGATCCATTATTTTAATAAAAGCTTATTTCATCTTACATATTGTAGATAGGGTTTTCTCCAGAGAAAAGCCACTAATTCCCACAAATTCCAACTGCTTTTCTCCTGCATGTTTTTTAATTCACTCTAGCTTCCCACTGTAAATAAAGTATATTAAATATTGTGGCAGTGCTTATTTCAGTGAGTCCAACGTAAATAAAAAAATATGTGTTTACAAGGTAAATGATACAGTACACAAAAAGGAGACAAGCAAGTAGCACGTAGAGACAGATCACCAAAGAGATGAATTTCTAGGCCGATATCACTGTACAAGCTGTGGAAAAGAGTAACCTGAATCTGTAAACAAGGTGGATCATGGAAGATAAGAAAGAAAAAGCAAAGCATCTGACCATCTCCATTCTGAAAAAGAACAAGACATGAGTGAGACGCTGCTGCCACGAGCAATCCTGAGAGCGCCGTGGCAGCTGGGAAAGGCATTAGCAGGCTCTCACCCCAGGAGGAACGAGACCACGCAAGGGCAGTGGTCCTCTCTCGTCCCCCTCCTACCAATCCTCCTCCTACTCATCAAGACAATGGGGATTGAATCGATGCTGCTATTCCAGACTGAGAACAATGGTATCCGCACGTGAATCTGGATTCCCTCCGGCTGACCACGGTTTTGTGTGCAACATGAGATTCAAAAATAACCCACAGAGGCTACTGAGGAAAAAGGGTCTTATCCAGAGAAAAGTTTCCAGCTAGCAAGGACAACTGAAAGAAAAGAGAAATAACCAACCCAACTAAGGATGTAAGGGCAAAATGCTACAATTGAGGGGAAAAAATATGAAGAAAAGTAGAGGGGGACACACATAATATATACACACACTGCAGAAGCAGGTAGCCAAGCATTTAACTTTCCATATTTGCAACTGTGCTGTTAAACCAGTTTGCTTCCAGCTGGAAAGTGGAATCAGCTGCAATGCAATTCTATGAACGTGGATGAGCAACAATAGCTGACTGAAAACACATAACCAGGTCTTAGCCATGTACAGGGAAAACACTGAAACGCCAGTGGGCAACTTAAGAGAAACCCACCAAGTAGATGGTACCTCTTAGGGTTTACAGAAAGAAATGTAGGCAGAACAGAACAAGCCTTGGATAGGGATGCAGTTTCACGCCAGATATCCTCAGCACAAAAAGGAAAGGAAAACTATCCCTTGTGCAGCTTTGCTACTGAATATACAGACATATGTCGAGGACAGACACATGAAATAAACTTAAGTTAAAAATAGATCCCTGCTGGCAACCTGAGTCTACTGAAATGTGGAGCTCCATTACCCATGACAGAGTCTCAAAGAAAAGAGCTGGCAAGGCTGCAACTTTATTCCCACAACAACTTCCAGCCTTGCAGTGAGAAGAAAGACTTCAGGGATGTCAGACTCACACCAATACACAGTCTGAAAACCAGTGTCATTACAAATAAACTCCACAGGGTCTTTGGGGCAAAGCATTCTTGCCACTAATTGCAGAAAGTGAACCCAGACACACAATGACAGAGGAACTCTTCTGACAATCTCCACTGTACCTTCTGGCAAGTACGCAAGTACCTCTGGCTGGTCACAAATACCTCTGGCATCAGCCCAGCCTGCTGGGTAAACCTGACCATTCATTAGAGCAACTCCCAGCCACCAAGGCTGTAACTAATGGCATTGCTATTACAGAGGGAGCTGACAACAGAGAAGCAATTCAGAATTATGATATCAAAACATCCTGAGAAACCGGAAAGCATTAAGGAAATCACCAGAGCAGGGCTTATGAAAGAAATCCTGGGATACAGAAAGAGGCAGCCATCTTTCCAGACTCTGCACAATAGACAGAAGGCTGAGAGCCATGGGGCAGCGTGAGGGTCAGAGTGGGTCCAGAACCTCATCTTAAGGGAAATGTAAGAGAAACAGTAAGCAGGCACTGACTTGAAGTCAGCATGCTTGGGAAATCAATGCTTGGAGTTTCTAACTGAGACTTATGAGCAATGCATGTGTCCACACCGCATGTGGCTCAGAATCCAGCTTTAGCATGAGATATCAATATCCCCTCGAAACACCTCTCCTGGCTCTGATCTCCCCAAACCTTTCTGAGAACAGCATCGTGGCACTTCTCCACTGGGGGTGAAAGCTGCTGTGCGCTGTGCCATGAGCGGGCAGCAACATCTTTGCTTCTTTGCTAAAAGACCCCAGGGGACACAACACAAGCAAATCCCAGGGCTGATCAGATCAGATGAAGCAACTCATACGAAAGGTAATCCCGTGCTTCCATCTGAATTGGGAAAAGCAACATTGCCTCAGGGTGACTGGCTGTCAGCCCAGGAGAACGGGAATTATCTCATGAGACTGGTACGTGTTTCACACCTGGGGGTGGAGTCCCACATTAAGGTGATCCAGACAAAAGTTTGCTCTTACAAAAACAGAATTTGGAGTATAAAGCTGCATTTTCTTATTTTCAGATTCTACAGCTTAAAAAACCTCAAACCCAAATGTAGGGAAGTGCTGACGGGCAGCTCTTCACTGTCAGTAGACTGGGACTGTTTGGTCGCAGCCTGTCACTGCTCTCATCCCCACGAGGAAAGTCTTCTGGAGGGCATGAGAGCAAGAGGCAAGCTCAGGGACCTTATGCTATATTCTGTAGGGGCTCAGAACGTAACATCCTTTGCTCAGCCAACTGCCCACTGTGCCCTGCAGCACCATTCCTGTAATTCGGTGCCAAAAGGGAATCTGAGTGCAATGCATCTTCCCTTGGATGCCGGCAAAAGTAACATCAGCAGTAGAGACAGCCCAGAGATTGGAAGACGGAAGTATGTTGCTTATCAGTCGGCATGGACCATCACATGCCAACAAGAGGCGCTTTCCCAAGGACTAGATAGTTACTCAGCATTGACTGAAGGGGCAGGGAAATGCGATAGCTTCCTCTGAAAAGCCCAGAGAAGGAGCAGTGTAAGGCACACAGGAAAAGCAAACAGAGTGAGAGCCAGCAGCCTGCTTGTCACAAAAAAAAGCAAAAGACCTGGGATCAGAGTGCAAATGGATTTTTACCTTGCTTGTCAAATAGCTACATAAAGTAAGGGCAAAAGGCAATGTTCAAGTTGCACTGGAGTACCTATTATATGAGGTAGCTACAGATCCAGGATGGCAAGACAAAAGGCAACTACAAATACAAGACATCCAGCACAGGATGATAAATAAAACCAAGCAAGGCCAGGGGACAAGGCATAAGCCTCAGCCTACAACATTGGATTCAGAAAAATAGGTTTGTCACAACATTTCAGACTGGCAAGTCATGACTAAACAGTCAAGCTGGCAACAGAAGGGGAGTAAGTCCCCTGCCAGCAGCTCTGACGTGAAACTGCTTCAGTCATCTGACATAACAGAGGCAGGCTACATTGTTCTTTGTCCCAACAGATAACAGCCAGGGGAGAAAAAAACCCCAAACAACAGAACACTGTTGGGCAAAAAAAAGGTCCAGAAGCTGGAAAAGCTGACCACAATAGTTCTCAACCAGGCCAAATTTTCATATTTTATGTAGCAACTAGCAAGGAGGTGGAAGAGTTGAGGGTGGGAGTTGTCACCTGGAGGAGCTCATGGGAAGAACCTGGAAGCCAGTGTGTCCACACCTGGCTGAAGTGCTGCCTGCACCTGCGGTGTCCCACATGTAACGGGTTTCAAGCCAGTTCAAGATTCTGAGCTTGGAGTGTTCTTCTCTGCCAGAATGCAAAACGAGGTGCAACAGCTCATTTCACTGAAAGGTACTTACTTTCTGCTGGGCCCCAGCAGGGAGGAGATGGGGCACAGGGTCTGTGACCAAGTTGCAGCTCGTTGCTCATAGAGGTCTGGGAGACCCAAGCACCACACATTGCTCAAGGGAGGTTGTAAAGTTACAGCCTCCCGTACGGTGTTAAGGAGTGCTGAGATACAAGGGGCTGGTTTTTGAAGAGGTCATTAAAGCAGTTTCTTAAACACTTGCTCATTAAAAATTCTACTGCTGTTTTAACAAGAGTAGGATGCTATGTCAGGCACTGTGAGCTTTTATTAGAAATACAAAATCATGCCAAACATTCCTGGTCCAAGTTTCATACCAAGCCTAAAGATCAGTTACTCCAATTTGTCAGAAGATCCTGGACTTAACTTTTAAATCTGTGTTGCCACTTCAGATTATTTATATAGATGAACTTTACATGTTTCAAACCTTCCCATGTCTCTGAAGAGAAAAACTTCAAAAATGCAATTTGTAATTTCTTTTACCTTTCACTTGGCAGACCTGCTTAGTTTTCTATCCTATTAACTTCACTTGTGCTGGATTTTCTGGTTCTCTTTTCTTTAGCCCTTCCACAGTCAGCATCTTCAATCTGCCCCTTTCACAGCCCTGCTGTGAGCATCTGCAAGCAAGGATGAAGACATTTTCCCTTATGTGTCAGGCTTGAAACTGCTGCTGTTGCTGAGCTTCTGCCCACACCTTTCCACTGTAAAGGCAGGCACACGACTGTCTGTCCCAGGCTTTCAGCTGACCGGCAGCTGGAGTTTGGGACCACTGGAGAAGAATATGTGCTTGGCCACAATGACATGTTGCTAGAATGGAAGAAGATCGTCAGGAAAGCCCTTGGGAAATCCAAGCGTTTTATTAAAATCAGGATATATCCCAGTTTCAGCAAATCAGCTGGGACCCCAAGAATGGCTTGCATGGCTAAGACAATCCCAGTCACATAGCACATCTGCTAACCCTATGGAGAGAGTCAAAAAGAAATAAAGCTTCCCAGGGAAAAGGTCAGAAATTTGATTAATATCTTCTAGAAAAGCAAAGTGCTTGATGCTGATCTCACAACAGTTTTGCATTACCACAACTCCATTAATTTTACTGGAGTCACCACAGACTTTCACCACTGCTGGAGCAGCACTTTCCGATGGGTAAACTTTGGTGCTCTATTCCTTGCTTCCCCAAATTTCAAGACATTCACACAGGTCTGGGAATTTCTCCGGAATAGCTGTCAGGGTGCTTGATAAGTGTATCTTGGTGTGTATATTCCCAGCTCCTCCATATCTCACATACTTTACTCTCCAACTCTGGCAGGCACGACCCCAGCAGATGGCTATGCAGGGACAGCTCAATATACAAGCCCATATTAAATGCCCAGTTTATTTATAGATATACAAATATCCATACATTTTTATTTACTCACAGAACTTTGATTTGGACATGCAGACATGAGAAGAGTTCCTAGTCCAGAGCCTAGGCACGCTAGCAGAGCAGTCACATAATGAAGTCGAGATGAGAACAGCAGTAGCAAGCCAACTGGCTTCTCTTTGCAGTGGAACAGTCTAGGTATTCACCCCAAACCTAACCACCCTCAAAATGACTACAGAAAGCTAATTCCTCCAGCTAAAATATTCATGTTCCCAGCCTCTTACCACAAGATAACGCTTTCTGCCCCATGCTTCAAAACCACCACCTGGGCCATGGGTACACAGGAGGTAACTAAAAAGGGTATGTGAGAACAAGATACCCCTCCAAGCTCCTGAGCACCACCAATGTCCATCAAACACACAGCTCCAGGGCTCTGTTTCAGACTCTGCTGGAGGGTATTGCTGCCTAGAGCTCTGCAGTCAGGTCAGGCTAGGCTTCTCACAGGGAAGCTTGATGGCCCTTTTACACCCGCTGCATGGGAGTAAAACTGGAATCCAGAAGGAAGAACAAAATATTCTCCAGTTCACAAATTGTGTGTGTTTGTTTACTGAACTTCACATTTCCTGCATACTGTACATTGAGCAGAGCGATCACAGCAGCATACGCACCCAGAGAGCAGGAAACAGACTGCCAACGACCTTCTCAGGGTATCAGCAAAATAAACAAATATAACGTGCACATCAGGTGGTCTGAGTGCCAGCGCTGGGATAAACTGCATCTGCAGAGAAAGTGCCGTTGGAATTTCCCTTCAAACCACACCAAGCTGTAAAGCCACTTGGGTGCAGGGAGCAGTCAAAATCAGATCAGCGTGTGAATGTTTTAAAAGGGGTAGATTAATTCATGTGAGCCAGGCAGCTCAGTTGGAACTGCTGCTGGGCCGCTGGCTTCAGCTGCCTGCCTCCTCCTCCTCCTCCTCCTCCTCCTCCTCATGTGCTTTTCCTTCCTCTGCAAAAGACTCTCCCTGGTGAGAAGGCAAGCGTCCCCACCGGGCAGGCTTGTGGTGCAGGTACTAGGCGATGATCTGCCGGCCTTTACTCACTACGGAGGGTGACGCAGAGGGTCTGTCCCTGGTGCGCAGAAGAAGGGGAACCTGCCCAGCAAGAATGGGTTTGACCTGGAGCATGAGTGTGTGATGTTCTCCCCACAGCTGACTGCTCAAAGACAGTGAAGGAGGGGCAATTCAAGGCAGTTGCTTCTTGGAGAACTGAATCCAGCTCCGAGTGAGGGACTCCAGAGGAGTAACACATGTACATACATGCCTCTGTGTGTGTGTGTGTGTGTGTGTATATATATGTGTGTGTGTGTGTGTATATATATATATAAAATGTGTACATGTGGCTAGCAGCTTGAAGTGATTGACTTCTGGGAAAGATGAAAAATGTTACTGAACCCTTGTGGAAAAGCTTGAAAGAATTTAATAGAAAATTACAGCCTTTCTCAAGAATTTAATATAGAATTATATAGCATAGTTAAAAACAACAATAGAAAGGATATTACTCCCTATTAAACTCTATAGGTTTCAGAACACTTTAAGTAGGGCCTTTTAATATTTTTGCAAAGATTCCTATTACATCCTGTAGGGCTTTTCCACACGGATCCTAGCAGCCATCAGGGAAAACCTGGTGCCAGTGAGCTCCTAAGCAAACAAGTCAAGTAATTCTGATAATCTACATTAGACCGAACTCTGCAGCTCTGCTGCAGCTCCATGAGCCTCTGTGAGATTAGAAACAGTGCAGGGAAACCAAGGTTTTGGAAGACACTTTCCATTCTGGTGCCCCAATTGCATGCGGTCAGCACCACATAAAACCTTTCCTCTTTGCCCTGACTAGACTTTAGAGGGATGTAGAGATGTAATATCTAAACACAAAAAATAACCTTCATTTTGGACTGAGATAATAAACACACTTGTGTGAAGCAGGACAAAATATCTAGGCATACCAGCAGCTGGGAAACCCTCTGGAAAGCAGCCTCTGAGGCACACGGGCACTAACCACTGCTTCAGCCAAAACGCTACCTTTGGCCAGAACTTTTGTTTCAGATGTATTATTCACACAGAATAAAACATGTACTCACTTAAGCTTTTTAAGTGTGTTAAATTAGACACTTTATGAAAGGTACCCATGCTTATAGCCTCGTCTTCTAAGAACGATGGACAAACTATTGGGGGTTACAGCACCCCTAAAAGACATTATTACACAGTGCAGTATAGTATATGATTAATTGAGCTCTTTTTGCCCACAGAGGATCCATTTTGCACTTTCCATTGCCTTCCATTTAGTGGTGGTTAAAGCTATTAAATACATACTGCACATTTCTCCCTCACAAAGCCCTCCTAAACATCTGAAAATCTACCTCTTATCACCCACAGGAACATGAAAAACTGCTGCCCATCTTCTTCAGTCTGCACAGTCTGACAGTACCTCGAAACTTAAAACGCAAAACCCAGCAGCGCTTATGCTAACATCTCAATGCATTGAAGCTCTGTGCCAAACCATTCCTGACCCGGACAGTGGCATATGTACTGCTTCATGGAAAAAATATTTTTATTATCTGAGGGGATAGCATGGGTGGGAAGCAAACTAGTGAGCTTGCTTAACGCTCAGCATCGCAATTTGATGATCCCATCCAAGTCCAGATAAATCTTGATACTATCCTTTGAACCCTGCTAGAGTCCCACCACTGGAATGAACCTCACTATTATGTGACCATGAGTTTCATATGCTAAGATGTTGAAAGGTCCTTTGTTTTCATTGAATGTCTTCCGCTCATAATGTTTTAAACTATCAGGATATAAAAAAGCTGTAAAACTGTATTTTGATGTAAAATTTGTTATAATCCTGTGATGTATTTGTCTTCTCTACCTAGTAACAGCCCCAGAACAACCCACTTGGTATTTATGTGCTTTTAGATTGTATGGATTTGGCTTTCTTAGCAATTACTTGATTTTCAAAAGTTGCTCATCCTTTCAAGTTTGAAATTCAGTTATTTTTGAAAGTAAAAGTCATTTGCTTATGAAACCTCAGCAGGCTAACAACAGTAAGGATTAGTGCATGGGCCCTAAATATTTTGCATAATACACCCAATTCTACATAAACCTTACCTAAAAGGTGTCTGAACAGAGGGAGAGCAAGCAAACTATGTACCCAAGCTGTCCTTATACACCAGCTGGAGCCAGCGACAAAACTCCCCGTAATATCTACGGCAGAGGCTCAAGATGCTTCAAGGATTTACACAGTCATAGAAAATTATTCATGTGAAGCTATTTATTTGCATAAACGCGTCTGCAAGATGAGGCTCCAAAAGTTGGAGGAGAGAGGAGAGGAGATGCTGAAGGACCCATGAGACACACTTGTCTCTGAAACCACGTTTTCCAGATTTGTTTGTGGAAGAGCTCTCAGTGTGACTTGCTTGGCTAATGCTGTAAAACCAGTTGAAACACTACTTGCCTCTGAATCTAATTTTTCTCTGGTTGTCATTCTTTAAAGTCCCACCAAATTCAAATGCTCATTGGAAGCACAACTGTGAGGAAGGGAAAATCCCTCTGCCTAGTGAGAGAACCAGAAGCAAGAATTCTTCCAGGGGCAGCCTTATCAGCAAATCCATGGAGACTTATCAGACGATATACATCCAGAGGTTTTCAAGCTGCCTTTTTGTACTTCTCCTTAGGCCTGAAGTTTAATATCATTATGGGACATTTCCAAGGCAGCAGCAGCAGCCGCTGCCTAATCTGTTCACGAGATGTAAATCAGTTTCAGTAATTACCATAATAGATGGTTTGCTCATGTTTTCTTGCTGGGAAAAAATACCATGTCTTAAAAATTCCTCAGTGCTGTAACATCAAAGCAGCAGGGTCTGCACGCAGATCCAGAGGGGAGGGGAGACTAATTTGATGAGGATGTATATGTGATAGATAGAGATTTCATTTAAGAGACCATCCGGAATGTTGTATGCCAGACTGAGCCCTGAAATCCTATAACTGGGCATGACGAGCAGGCAGATCAGAGGTGCTCACCCTTGAAGAACCAGAGCAATACCTCATAACCAAACACTTGTTAGAAAGGCCAAAACGTTTTGGAATGGCACATCAGGGAATTAGAGGAAAGTCAGGGGGAATCCTACACCACTGGCAGCACACAGAGGGGAAGAAAGGTGGCCAAAACTGGTCTCCTGAGGGTCAGATGGGCTCCTCTGGGGCTGACGAGGGCACAGGAATGACGCCAATTCCCCCCTCCCTGGGGCTGCCACTCTGCAGCCAGGATCACCAACAGTCAGGCCAAAATCCTCCAGGTCTCCCCATCACCAGGGTCCCTCTTGGGAGTTTTTTGCAGCTGGATCATAGAACCATAGAATCATATCAGCTAGAAGAGACTTAGAAGATCATCGAGTCCAGCCTTTGTCCCAGCCCTATCAACCTACTAAACTATGTCCCTCAATGCAACATCTAGTCGTCTCTTAAACACTTCCAGGGATGGTGACTCAA
>NW_009708889.1:82241-97748 GCF_000703405.1 Apaloderma vittatum
CCCCCCCCCCCCCCCCCCGGCCCAGCCTGTTCCAATGGCTCACAACCCTCTCAGTATAGAAATTCTTCCTAATATCTAACCCGAACCTCCCCTGGCGCAATTTAAATCAATTTCCCCTCATCCTATCACTCTCCATTAGGGAGAAAAGACCAACCCCCACCTCTCTACAACCTCCCTCCAAGCAGCTGTAGAGAGCAATGAGGTCTCTCCTCAATCTCCTCTTCTCTAGGCTAAACAGCCCCAGATCCCTCAGCCATTCCTCATAAGACTTACGTTCTAACTCCTTTACCAGCTTGGTAGCCCACCCCTGTACCCTCTCCAACACCTCAATGTCCCTCTTGTAGTGAGGGGCTCAAAACTGGACGCAGTACTCAAGGTGGGGCCTCACCAAAGCCAAATACAGGGACATGATCATCTCCCTGCTCCCTGTAAACCCCAAGAACCAAACTAGGTCATTAGCCTCTTTCCCGTGAATGCAAAAGCCGCACTCAGTGAATCTGGCATCCCTGTCCTTCTGTACCTCTCTGTGGAAATGGCTTACAGGGGTAACACCCATGCAGCTTCACACCATTTTTTTTGCTCTTTTCAGATTTTGCTCCCCTTGAGTGAACCTGAGAGAATCCAGAAGAACTGCAGGGATCAGGGCACTGATTCTGCCTTCGGATGGGCAGAGTGCCTTTCCAAAAAGCCTTCCTGAACCAAAAAGTTGAGGAAAACAGCTCTGTGTGTTATACCCAATGTGCAAAGGTTCACAGCCCAGAGAAATGGCAGGAGCAGAGGAAATGAAATTTAACACGAGAGAGGAAAACAAGTAAACACTACGTGTTTTTTTTTAAGGGAGTCCATGTGCAAGTGATTAACTTTTGCTATCGAGGGAGGATAAAGAGGGAGCCAAGATCCTCTGTAACCATTACAAGAACTGAACACAGCAGCAAATGTGGAAAATTTCACCAGTTTGGCAGATGCCATAAAATATTTTTAGCTCCAACACCTTATGTTTGTGGTCCTAACACTGACCCCAGACAAGCACTTTGTAATCTCGGGAAACATTGCATTAGCTTTCACAGAATCTCACTTGTAACCAACTCTCACAAAGCTACCACCTCTCAAGGAAAATTTACAGCCCCAGAGCTGGGTATGTGCCACAGTGCAATGACAAAACACTAGCTTGTCTGCAAAGATAGAGTGTTCCCATTCTCACCATCCTTGGGACCAAGGGAGATGGGCTGTTGTTGTTGAGTAGCTCAAGAATGCACACTGCTCAAAGCTCAAGAATGTGGAAATGGCAGAGCTTTTTTATAAGGCCATTAAAAATGACATCTTAACAACATCTGCAATTAAAAATGCTCAGAGCTGGAGGAGATCTTCCAAAAAAACATGTGGATCATGGAACTCATTCCATTCTTATGATTTAAAAAATTTACAGTGTGTCTTCCCTGTGTGTTGTTTAAGCAGCTTCCTCGATTCCAGTGACAAACGATGGTGCGCTGACCCTAGGGTGTCCTCCAGCTCTGTGCAGCAGTCCACTGCTACAAATCTTATTGAAGGAGAAGGGTGTCACTTGTTGTATGTCACACTTGCATATATCATGAATATATTTCATATTCTGCATATCCAAAAAAAACTGAAGCTAGAGAATAACACCAAAAAGTTTTAAAGCGGACTGGGTAACTCAAGGGTTAGGTAGAGCAGCTGCACTTGTCATTCACATGGTGTCGGTTCAAGTGTGCCCATCAGAAAAAGCAGTGGGATTTCTACAAAATGAGATCTTGGCTCTTCTGGTCTGAGTCTGAGCAGAGCAGCGGGATCTTCTCAAGACCTGCCACGGTTATGAGCACTATGAAGACACACTTGTTACTGATCTGGGCAAACATAGCCTCAATCTGCTATCACGACACAAAAACTCAGCTTAAGCCTTCCACCTAATGTGAGGGGACCTCCTAGCACCACAGGTTGTGGTTTACATGCCCTGTAGCTGAAAGTAGGAATCTTCCTACTCCATGGTTGGCAGGATGCCACCCTCGTCAGGACTAAGATTCATGCTAAAAAAAAAAAACAAAACAAAAAAATAATAGCAAGGAGTAAAGGAAAAGGGAGTCCTCAGTGGGCTTCCTGGGAGCTACCTGGCAAGCAAGATAAAATGGCAGCTATAAAAGGAACATTCACATTAAAGAAACATTGTGATAGGGTTAATGCAAGTTTGTTAATTATCTGGTAAGGACCTGCTCAGATGTACTTTGTCTCTGCATGTGCACGCATACAAACACTTGCTTCAGTGCCTTGCTTGAATAATAAGGCACAACAGGGCAATCATTGTTGTGCGGTAATTGCACTCCTCGGGCGTACACCAGCCACGAACCCAAAGGAGGGGTGCTATCAGCAGCCTGAGAAGTATGATTATGGCCCAACAAGGCATGCCCTGTTGTGACTTATTACAATTAGAAAAGCTACCTATGTCGTTGCAAACATTGAGGTGAGGGTGAAGAGAAATGCTTTTTAAAAGCCTGTGTTCTGGTAGCGCATATTTAAAATGTTGTACCTGCTGCTAGGACTCCCCATTAGCCAATCATATTGCTCAAGTATCCTTTGAATGACATACTTCATGCCCCATCTCAACTCTGTGCTAAAAGATTAGAGGAATTAGCAACATTTTTCAACCCTCTTTGAGGTCTCAAGAGACCTGCAAAGCAATAAGTAGTACACAGCGACTTAAAGTACATGCGCCTTGCCAACACCAAAATGCATTGCTGAATACGTGGGGAAAATTAACTGCTTTCCTCTCAAATAGATACATTTTTTAGCAAACAGCTTGCGAGTATAGTTAAGATAGTAACAGAAAGGAGAAAATTGCACTTTTTGCCACATGCTTTCACGGGTATACATGTATCCTCTCTCCAGCTTTCAAACAAGGGCCAAATGGGAATGAGGAGACCTACCTATTTTGCAAAGCAGTTGTGAAGACTGATCAGCACCTATAATGGTCTCGGAGATGTTCAACTGGTGGGCATGCAAAAGAAATTATGGGGGAAAGGACAGAAAGGATGTACAATAAGCTATGAAATATCCAAGTGGAAAAAATCGTTCACCCTAATGTGACAGAAATCGTTAAAAAAAAGACAGTGTTTTTCCTGCGAAGGGTCCCAAGCAGAAGCTTTACAGGGAGTGTTTGTTTGCTAATGCTAAAATTAACCAGAACTGTATGGCTCTCCAGCCAACGCAGGAGCAGAACGCGTCCTGCGCGTTCAGAAGGCTCTTTCACCTTGAACGAGAAAGATAACTTCAAGCAAACAAAGTGACTGTGCACAGGTTTCGATGAAATCTGAGCTCCCTCCAAACCACATCGGAGTAATAGCTGCCTCAAAACAGTCCTTGTAAGAAAACAGAGCTAACACAGACATTGCAGCTTCAACCAGTTTGGGGAAAAAATAATAAAAAGGGGGTGATTGCATACAATATTAAATGCAGAGAGCTTTACAGCCAACATCTGGACACTGGGACAGCTGGAGCAGTGTTGTGTAATGCCTGTGAAGTGCAGAATAAAAAAAAAAACAACAACTAAGAAATTGCCCTGTGATACCTAATCATCAACCAGTCAAAACACGTTGGAGCTAATGTATATTAATCACTGGAAACCTTAGATAACTTCAGTAAACATTGCCTATTACAATATATTAAAAAACGAGGCTTTGAAACACAACTGTGCTCAGGAGTCTGATCCAGAGCTCACTGAAATATGCTGGAATGTTTCCACTCACCTCGGTGAGTTTTGTGCATTGAGCTTTTTCAAGCCCAGGCAGCCATTCAAAAATAACTTTACAGCATTATCGCAATTGTTTATTTGTGTACGAATGACACTGAAAGAGTACACATGGCCAAGCAGAGAAAGAACACTTAGAAATATTTTTAAATTGCCATCACCAAAACCACTGACAATATAAAAATGCAACTATTTATGATGTTGTAACACTGGCTTTATAGAGATGGTGATGGAGAAACTATGCGTAATATAATCGAGAAACTATGCGTAATATGATCAACAAACTAAAAAATCCCAAGGCCCTCTCAAGGATTTTAATACACAGAATATTTAAAATATTAAATAAACAATAATAGTGAAAATCAGGATATGATTGAATAGTTTTAACAATCAATCCTGAAAGTTTCTCTCCAAAATGCATTCAAATCGTTTCATAGTCAGTTCACCAACTGCAGAAAAAATGACATATATTTTAATGTGACCCACTAGGACAAAAATAAAGCTGTATTTCTCCACTGTTGCCTCACTTTGGGCTCACTGAGTTAGACTGAGTAGATTTGAAATGAATCAAGATGTTTAACATCTGCCTCCTGTTATTAGGATATTCTCTTCCTATTTATAAACAAACGCTTTGTTGGGGTTAGGCTGCGGATTCCATGACTCTGTGGACTCATGTTTCCTTAGCAATCTGAACTCGAGGCCACAAGCAGAAGGCACATTGTAAGTCCTCTGAGATCTATCAAAGAAAGCGGGAAGAAATGATTATCTGACAGTACAGTCCATTTGCTTGGTCTTGCACAGCTGGCATCTGACAAGGTGCTACAAGACACCATGCTAATGCAAAACCAGTTTTTTTAGTAAAACTAGCTCATGAAAAACCTCTACATTTTAGTTAGAACAAATCTTATGCTCGTGTGCATGGTCATCACATCTTGTCAAGACTCTTATGCTGCTACAGCAACTCTCTGGTTTCCAACGTATTGTGCTTGGAAATCCCAGCACTTCCATAAACACAGTAAATACAAAACATCTCCTTTCAGCAGCAGCACCTGTTAATCTCACCTTCAGTCTACTTCCAGTCTATCTGTTAGTTTGGATTCCTCTTCTCTTCCTTAGACTCAGTTTCTTGCTCTACTCTCATCTTTTCCTGTTAATGTACTGAAACTGGAGCCCTTTCCTGCACCCTTACTGACAGTCTGCTTTGTGTCTCTGTTCTCTCTCGCCCTAATGCAACACTTTGCTCTCTGCACGTCTTTTGCTCTCCTGATTACTTGGCATTCTGCAAAAAAATAATCATCCTTAGCGTGCCCCCCCCAAAAACCTAGCACCACTTCTCTCCTTTTAAGCTTTCTTCCAAAGAGACTTCTGCCCCTTCCAGCGCTGTTCTGTGTACCATCACCATTCTAACCTGCTTTAGCCAGTACTTCACAGCAGCTGAATGTCTGTGATTAATATAATGTTACAGCTAATATTTAGTTTTTCTGTTTGTGTCCAGAGTATGCTCATGGCCAAAAACCTTAAAATACATGATTTCACACCATATTATTGCACAACATACAGGCAAGAATTTACATGAATACATTCGCTTCCTACTTCATTACAAAGAATCAGGATCTTAGAAAATAAGGATCTCAAAAAGAGGAATAGTTTTTTGAGAAAGGGATTTTATGAGCTCACCTATTCAAACCAGAAGGATGCTGATTAAGGCAGGGACAAGAAATAACTATGTCATCCCTGACGTTTTCTAATCTGTTCCTTAAAAGAGGTAATTCTTTCAGCTCCACCTGAGACCAGCGTTGGCACCTCCTCCTGAGTCCTGACCCAACTGTCCCTGCCTCAGTGTTAGACCAGCACTTGCTCTATCCAGAGAGGATACCGAGAGCTCTTTAGACTAAACAAACCCAAATCTTTCAGTCTTTCCTCAGGAGGTCATGCTTTCTAGACCTCTGAATATTCATGATTTTTTCTTCTTTGGGCTATCACTAATTGGCCCCCTTCCTTCTTAAAGCTGAAACCAAAGCCAACTTAGCAATGAATAGAAATAACTTCAGAGCTGATTTACTCATTTACAGCAAATGAAAGATACTTCCTCAAACAACCTGCATCCTACACGATTACTTTAGGTATTACTTGACATAAAGCTGGAGTGAGCACCTTAATACCAAAGGTAACACTGCTAGACATGGTAATGAATGCACAGTAACAAAGCAATAATTCACAGCCAACAGTTCAGGTTTTTTTTTTCCTTTTTCCTTTTTTTTTGCTCACTTTTTACACTTTTAAGAGGATTTATTAATTATTTCGAGCTATTCACCATTAAAATTCCATACGTGAAGAGATTCTGCCTTGCAAATTGAAAGGCTATGCTTCTATGTGTTTCATTTACAAAGCTAAATTTAACTTAATTCACAGATTTTGTGCATAAAATATCTTGGTATATCCTTGGATTTTCAATTCAAAGAATAAATGCAGAGTTTATTTCGTAGCCAATATGAGAAATATTACTGCAAACCTTGTATATAAAAAATAAGCATATTCTGACGATTATTTACCAAATCAAGCAATGGAAAACTTAAAATCTGGCATTGATTACCCCATGTCCTGGGCAGCAAAAATACATAACACATTCAACCCAACCTATGGCTATAAACACAATCAATGCATTTTCAGAATGTCCCACACAAGCATTCTTTTCGAAAGATGACATTTTAATGATATTCGACATGCAGTCAACATGTTGAAAATCTGTCATGCCCCTTTAAATATCCTGATGTATGCACATACATGCAGACAATCCCCATGGCGTGTATTCTCCCATTGAATTAATTTACATACCTAGCAGGGCCGTGTCTGTACCTGTTTTCAGAGGGAGGGAGTTCAGGTAATGCAGTTCTCCAAGTCCAGTTAATCACTCCAAGTCTGAGACATTTTGAGTTGATCACTGCAAGCATCCTCAGCATAGCTTAGGTCCTGAATGATCCTGAGCGTGTAACCCAGGCTTCTCCCGGTAACGTCCCACCAAGGGCTTTGATCTTGGCCCTCCTTATCACCAGACAAGCCACATACTGTCAAGGCTACTGTCCCTGGAGTGCTGGCCTGGCTCAAGTTCACACCAAGTTCTGAACACAGTGTTTGGGCAGCTTTCATCTCTTTCTCTATGTCTTTTAATACTACTCTTCTACTCAGCACATTCTCAAAAGGATCTGCCTCCTTTTAACCAGAAGGGTCAAAAAACAAGGACTAAAATCAAAGTCATCTCTTGCTCACAAGCACAGAGTCTCTGATCTGCCTTTGACTAAGACTACCTTCCACTTGCCCTGCATCTGTGCTGGGGATGTGAGCCCAGAAGATGTCTCCTGCCTGGCGTGTTTGGTGACCCACATCTTTATTTCCATCCCCCTTGGGCATTTGTTTTAGAATAGAAAGTGGTTGGGCCTCTGCCTGGTAGACAACACTACAAAAGCGGGAGTGCTGAGCTGCTTTACGTATCAAGGCAGAGTGATGGGAAAAACAACCTCCCAAATATCATTTAACCTACACCTAATTTTACCTGTACTGATTCCAGCTTCTCAGTTATGACTCCCTTGCCAACAGTGGGCGATGCCATGATGCAAATGCAGAAATACAAAGATGGTACAGCAAAACAAGGACTACCACCCCTCTTAGCCACAGGACACACTGTTAAACCATTTGGGCCAATGAGGTTGACCCCCTGTCAGGGACAGAGTCAAACTCTGACCAAGGTAAGCATGGGTTTGGCTCACAGAAATCATGCTCAAAACTCACGAGCTGCTTGTTGGGTGGTTTGTTTTGCAAGGCAGTGACCTCAGCTGGTCGATACCCCAGGAGACCATGTGTCATCATGAGATTGCTGTGTTAAAACAACCCGACTGCCCCCCGCTGCTCCTAAGTCAGAGGAAACAAACCCAAACGAGGCTTGGAGGCAACGAACCCAGCAACCAAGTTCTCCTGTTAGCTGGCTGAGTGGGTGGTTTTTGGCACTCCCAGCCTGTTCCTTAAAGATATATCTCCTCCTGAAGGGTGGGAAGGATCCCTGTCCTGGGAAACAACTCAGGGAGCAAAGCTGGTGCATGGGGCTGTTTCCTGCCGTGGAGAGACAGCAACGGGGAGCTGCTCCTGGAGGGGTGCACTGGTGTTTGCGCCAGATGGAGCCAACAATGAAGTAGTTTAACTCCACAGCAAGATTTACACCGCTGAGCCCATTTCTCAGTGCAACAGAAACAGAGAGGAGGGCTTCAGTTTACTAGGAAATGGTCTTGTTCAGCCAGTGGCATAAACCATTTAATCTCTTTGTTGTCAAAGTCTACTTGCTCAGGAACTCAGTTATCACCAAACACGATCAAACACGATCTTATTCTCTTATTACTTAGATAATGGAGGATAATGTTTTTCTCCAAAGAAACCTTTGAACCATTATAAGACATGAATAATCTTTTAGAAAAACTTCAAGCTTGTTTATGGCACAGAAACATTAAAAGCAGGTGAGGAAGTGGATTATAACCAGCCAAAAGCCACTCATGTCTGTGTTGCAAAAAATCTCTACGGAGATTATAAAAAAACCCCAAAATTACACATGTATCACACACACGTATCACCATCACAGATGCATAACTGATGTACTGTAATAATATTCAGCGATGTCCATTTCTCACCCTAAGTGGGCCTAAAACGCATAACCTAGATCTGGCAGAGAGGGGATGGGGGTGAAAGGGTTATCAACCGTCTGGCATAAAAAGGAGAGTCCCTGTGCCATCAAAGTACCTGGTCCAGGAAAACCAACAACAGCACTTGCACAGCTCATGCTGTAGAGCAAACAGAGAAGTACCTGGGAGCACCTGAGAAATTGAGGGTGGCTGAACACTGTGACAGGTTTACCAGGCATGTTGTGGAGTCTCCACTCATGGAGATATTCAAAATCAAGAACAGGCACAGCCCTGAGGCACCCACTGTAGATGACCCTGCTCTAAGCAGAGGAGTCAGACTAAGCAACCTCCAGAGATCCCTTCTGACCTCTGTGATTCTGTGAAAGAGCCGTCAAACAAAACTGGATTTTTATTCAACGCCTGATTTTACGGACAGTGTGTGGCAGCAAGTGTGTGGCAAGCTGTGCAGAGCACAGCAAAGGAAGGGAAGGATCTCTCCTGTTGATGCTGTGAGGTGCTGGAAAGGTAAGAAGGTGAAGAAAGACTGGCCCAGCGCAACCAGTGGCTCTGCAGAGGCGGCAAGTAAAGGTGTGGGTAGGACAGTCTTCACAAAGGCACCCCTGGTGCAAACAAGTGATTCTGCAAATGGCTGCCTGGGGCGCTGGCGCAGCCCAGTGCTGGCAGTCGGGAAGAAATCCCTTATGGCAGGCAGAAGGGAGCAGTTTTCCTGCAAGGAATGAGCAGCCACGAGAAATTCTGCAGTGCTGGCCGAACCTCAACTGCTGCCAAGCTGCTTCCTCCCATCAGCCCAGTCCTGTCTGCCCCCTCCCACTCTCTCCTGTACATCAGCCACCTGGAGCTACAGACCTTCCCTTGGGGTCCTCCCCAGCCTTGGAAACGGCGTGCTGTTTGGCTTGGCCAGTGCAGTTTTACTGTCAGACGCATTAGCAAGGCGGGCGCACACTCCCTGACTTGTGAAAGTCACAACAGGCCGTACGCGCTCCAGGATGGGGTTCACACCCAGAGCCCTGCACACATCACTCAGCCCTGCTCCCTCCCGTCACCTCCACTTCTCCCCCATCTGTGCGTCCCAGCACGGCCACGCTGCCCAGACAGCTGCCCGTTACTACTCTAGTTGCCTGAATCCCACTAAATGCTTGTCAAAGTGCCCAGAGAGCTGAAAGTGAGCTCTTTAAATTACATTTGTTGAAAGATCCCTGGTGCCTGTTCCTGCTTTTCGTTTTCAGCAACTCTCTGAAATCATAGTTTGTTTTACAGTGATGTTTTGTTTTTCTTTTCCTGCATCCAACCTATAAGTCATGGATGATGCATATTAAACATATTAAATGGGTTTCAGTGGGGCTGCACACCATGTGTGAGCGAGGCTGAGGTCTGGGACAACGGAGTTTTCGTTTAGTTTCTACGTCGAGAAGCTATACGATGCGCTGCTCCCTCATGCACAGCACTGGGAGAGATACTTGACCCCATTTTAAACCTAAGGACAAGGTTACATGGAGGGAGGTGGCAAAACAGAAAAGCATGTTGCCAAGGAGGGGTAGGGGGAAGAACCGGAGTCTACATGACAGGTTAAAGCAGAGCTTGGAAATAAGGACAGCTTGGATTGATGCCTGACCGCAGCTGAGAACGGGCAAGTCTCTTCACTTCTGCGCTTCTGCTTCCTCATCTGTGAAACGAGGAGAATAAACAAATTCGGTACCCTTTCCTCAGGGAAGGTATATACAGTTCAGAAGTGTTTTGAGCTCCCTACACAGAACCACTTCTTTGTATACAAGAAGCTGTCATTTATTTTTAGAAGAGTTTTTAATTAGAAGAACAGCTTCCTCCTTTTTTTTAAAAAAAAAATGAGATTTTTGTTCTTATTATACATTTATGACCTTGCACCAGATGATATTTTTTAATCCTGTGCCTTTCAAATTTTGCTATTAATATGTCGTAAGAAAATCAGGGGTTGTGTCCAAATTCCAATTCATGGGATTGGAATTAATATCTCCATTAAAATGAAAAAGGGGGAGTAATGGGGGGAAGTCTCAGAAGCCCTGGCGGATGGTAATGGTTGGACTCAGCTCTTCTGTCCCAGTGACTCATTTTGGGAATGGATAGTGCCTCTGTCGTCTTCAGATGTTTAACACCTCCCTAATAAGATTTAGCATCAGCTGGGATGTGTGAACAAATAACATTAAGCAACTTGAGAATTCCTAGAACATCTGTCTCTAAGCTGTGTTAGGGCCTGATTCTGTCAGAGGAGGATGGGAGTTGCGAGAGGCTACGCATCGGGCTTTTTGTTATTAATCTCAGCAGTGGGGAATTTCGGTTACGAGTCATCCCTCCCAGATCATGTTTCTGAAGATGTAAAGAAGAAAACAAGGTTCAGAAGACAGCGCCCTGCCAAAAGGAAGAATATTTTAGGAAGATCTTTCTGACTCTATCCAGATTATGTGTAAATTTAAGTTACCAAGAGAAAATGAAAACCATTTGTTTAAAGGTCAAATCCTGTCTGGCCTTTACTAGGCTAGGTTTCAAGCATCCTGTTTTGCCTAATCTCTGCGTCTCAATCCATCACCTTGATGCAACTTCCCCGTGAGAAATCTCCACAGCCCTACCCAAGCAGTTGGACATGGGAACAAAAACATCAGTGCTGGAGCTCTCTCCTGGCAACTTTTGTGTGTTGTCAAGCGTTTGAGTGCAAGCAGAGTAGGAGATACCCCTAAGCTGTATGGTTTCAAGTATCTTGGGCTGAGTAGGTGTCAGAAAATTGAGCTCAAACCAAACCCTTTTCTCAAAATTTTCTGGCTTTTATCTTCAAGAGAGCCCCACAAGCTTGAGTTTGGGCTGTGGATTCCAACTCACTCTTGCAATTTGACTGTTGTGGCTTTACCATGGTGCAAATGCATGGGAGTCCCACCTCAGTTGGGCTGAGAAAGAAACCCCAAATTCAGGAGTTCATGGGACAGGCTGGAAACAAGCATTGATTATTTGTTAAAAAAATCCAAATGTTCAACAGCTTTTCTCCTAGATATTTTAAGTAGTTTCCAGATCTGAACTGTATAAAAGCAATCCAGAATTTATACATAGGTAATAAAATGGTTCTGAAGGTTAGCTGTTGATTGGGAAAACTTGAGGATCCTGTAACAAAAATGTAATGAAAGCAGTGTGGTTTCCTGACATTTCCAGCACACTGTAACTCGTTCTGCCTAATTTATAAGCCCTCAATTGAAAGTTCTCAAAACTCAGCATTTCACTGATATATTCCCCATGAAACTTGCCTCAATATGTCTTTGGCTTTTTGATGGAGAGCTCTAAAAGGTTAGCCAAACTATAGGCACTGAAGGAAAGTCCATGCTTCTAATAAGCCCTACTTCTGCTTTCTGGGGTAAGCCTTGCCCGCCCTTTTTTTTGGCCATCATCCCACATGCACACTCTGTCCTACCCACGGACCTCCTGTATGGACCTTCAGGGAGGAAGCGGACATGTCACTCTTCTTAACAAATTCCAAGGAGCAGAATGCATTCTTTTGTTACCAATAGCTTTTAAGGTAACTGGTTGGGCACCCACAATGTAACTTGAAAAGATCAGTCGGCTGCCTTCTGATGACACTCAAAATGACAAGAAGCATGCCCCGTCAGTCAGAGAAGCAGGGTATAGAGGAGATATGGGTGAAACAACTCCCACCCATCAGACAAGGCCAGAATTAAAAGGGAAACGATTAAGTATTGCAGACATTGTCAGTCACCTACCAGGTAAAGAGATGAATGCACTCACGAACATATTTGCCATCGCTAATCATCTCTTTTCACAATGCAAGCCTTTCTTCATTTCACAAATATGAAACCAGGCCTATTTCACTTGAGAAAACCTTTGCTGCAAGCATTCTGTCAAGTTAGACGGTAGTCTGTAGGAACACTGAAATTTTTACAGGCTATGAAGATTTAGGAAGATGAACTCCAAAAGGCCGCATCTGTACTGACGAGTGGGGAGTACTTGCTGTCTCTTTCCATGCCCAGGCTCTTCTTCATCCCTTTAGGGAAAACACAGCACGCCTCGGGGTGTACCTACCCTGCCTGTGCTGGGTGGTGGAGACTGCTGTAAACACATGTCCATCCCTCAGCCCACAGATGAGGCCAGTGGATTTACCTGCCCCGTGGGCCTGCTGAAATACTTTTCATGGGCTTATAGGACTTTGAGGTCCTGAATGCTACTCACCGCTGCTGCTGCTCACTGAGTCACTGCTGAGATGGGTGAGGTTCTCCTGAAAGACTTGACTCCAGAAGTCATCTGGTTACACGAGGATTTCAGTTTTCATTTTACTTCCAATTTAATTCTAGCCCTAGCAGATGCAGAAAAGTCCTCAAAATGTGGTATCTAAGGGCTCCAAACACAGTATCCAACACAAAGAAAGGATATTAAATGCTTTAAAAAATCACACTGTTTTACAACCAGTCTTGCAATTCTTTTTGGAAACTCCTGACATTGTATGTTCCTTGACCTCAGAAAAGGCTTTTATTAGTGACAAGCTATTTCATTAAGATACAGCAGCCATTGTACTACAGCAGCCACCTCTAAAATCTTTTCAATTGCCCGAGGTAACTAAATAACGATACTTCATTATTCACAGGTTGCTTAAGTATTCTCTGTATTAAGTGCAGGGAAGTTTAGATAACATCTAATTGCAAAGCGAAGCACTGGAAAGTTTTTGAGGGTGGCAACTGCATACCTAAATGACATTTATTTATTTAGAAGTGCTTAAGACATGCTTTTCACTTATCCTAGGCAGACACAAAGCCTTGAAATCAGAACTCATGCAATATCACTTGGCCAAGTGCCTATACTTGGAAGAACTTTTTCAGCACACCCAAACCAAGATATTCCTTTCCCAGTTTCTATCACTTAATCATCCCTCTTCTGCAGACACCACCCAGAGTAAAAAAAATGGGATAAGCAGAGAAATCCCTGCTTAACTACAAGACAGATGATTCTGTTGAACATGTTAGCAAAACAAGAAGAAAATATTCAAACTGATTCCCTGAGTTTTGTCTGTGTTTAACTTCAGAGCCAATTGTTCCCCAGCTGTATAAAACTCTGAACGTGGGGATTCTTGACCGAAACACCGACAAAACTGTAGCAATAGCTATGAGGCTGTGATGTAGCAACATTGTGAGCAAGGCCATGGGGCAGTCCATGACTTAGTGTCGAGAATCCTTGTCGAGAATCCTTAGCAAAACTTTGTGGCCATAAGACCAAGACTAGTTTCAAATTAACACTCACAGGAAAGGAAAACCTGTTATCATCATTGAGCTGGGACAACCGCCTAAATACAAGCCATAGAATCAGTGATTTCTGTGCCTTCGGCCGCACACTTCATGCTGAGATAGATTTTTTCAGTGGTTAACATGCTAATACAGGCAAGGACATACGAAGTTCTTTATCATCCCACCCTTAATACACAAATAGGTTTGAGGCCTTTGAAAAGAGCCTCTGACAATGCCTTTTAATCCCTTCCCCCAACCCCAGAGCAGCATATATCAAAAGAAGCTTTTCAAAAGTGCAACCATAACTCTCTCTCTCAGAAACCACCTCTTTGTGTTTCAGACAAAATGGACCACATTCTGCATTGCTCCAGTTGTATTTGGAAGATACACATTTAGTGGGAGTTTGTTAAGTACAGAAATCTTTACTCTTGCTCATTTTCAGCATGGCACCTTTCCAAAGGAAGGGAGTTTGCGCTGCTCCCTGCCCGTTTACAAGGAGCCAGGGAGTGCTGTGCTCGGCACCGTGCAAAGCAAAGCCTTTCACTCCAGGCAGGCGAACACACGATTCCAATATCCTCACTCTGAATTTGGAAGCCACAGCTGCTACTTTAGACCACAGCAACTGAGAAAACCCCACGGGCAGAGCAAGCAAGAGGCTGAGATCCCAGACGCAGAGCCATGACAGCAGCGTGGTGCAGAGCCCCGGCGCACCCAGCAGCCATCGGTGCAGCTCATCATGTGGCACTGGGAGAGCTCTCTGAGGTCAGTGGACACACAGTGAGTAAAAAGAAAATAAAAACACCCCAGCTCTCATCAAGAGGAGCAGTGAGGAGAAAAAGCGACAGCAGAGGGCTGCTCTTACCAAATGATTCACCCTGGATAGGAAAGTAAGGGCAGCAGTGCAGATTTACGCTGCTGAGCAGCTGGTTCACACAAATACCTCCTGTAGCACTTGAGCCAAGACACAGACAGTCACAGAATCAGGCTCCTAACAAGTAAGGACAAATACGGGAAGCACCAGAGCATCCTTTCCTACTAACACTTCTTCTGCTTCTCCAGACCTCACCGACTTTTGTGCATCCTCCCTGTTCTCTTCACTTGGTGTCTTGGCTAAACCACTCTGTGATATTGCAGGGAGAGAAGAGCCTACATCATCAGGATGTGTACAGGCAAGCCCAATGCCAGCTTGTTTGGCCTGATACGCTGTAAAACACTGAAGTTACTGAAAGACTTTCATAGCAGTTTTGCACTTTATTCACATCCAGGAGTGTATGGCTTTAATAAATTCTGCTTTGGAGTGCTTTCTGGTGTGCTGTGGGTCTGAGAATTCTCTGTGGTTTGTGGTCACTTGTTTTTCTAATATTTTGGTCAGTGTCCAATTTCACTAGTGTTGCTGGCTATATCCATGTAATTTCTGCTGGAATTAAATTTTCCACAGAGTGCAACTTTATAGCTCTCTGGTGTTCCCTAACACATGAAGAGAGGTTACTGCCAGTTTGACCAAATTCTATATATTCATGCTGTCAAGTAAGTGGCAGAATAACATTAACTGAGTCTCTTCAAAGTCCCATAAAAGCGCTTTACAGTGCTTTAGTTCCCAACAGGAACCAAATTTATCATCCCATCCTTTCTGACAGCACATCTATCCAAAGGTGTGGTGGAGCTCAGAGGGAAAGTCAAGATGTGACAATTTACCATCCCATCACTCGAGCCTCATTTTAAAGAACATGACTACAGTTCATCAAACACCCGAAAGCCCTTCCTACAAAGGCAGAGGGGTGCTGGGCAGGGCTGTGGTGGGCAGGGCTGGGCAGAGGGG
>NW_009708890.1:0-17228 GCF_000703405.1 Apaloderma vittatum
ATAATAATAGAATACAATAATAATAGAATACAATAATAATAGAATATAATAATAGAAATAATGGAGTGACTTTTTTTTAAAAAAAAAAAGGCACCAAACTTAAGTGTTAATAAATAAAAGTATATCTCTGATTTTCCTCCCAGTTGTCACCACTGGCAACTGTGTGCTCCTCCCTGAGGAACATGCAGAGTAGTACCCCAAATATGGAATACCAGGTCTCCTGAGTCCACATCTCCCTGGCTTTTGGTGGTTTGGGAAAGAGCTGCAAGTGCTTAGAATGTCTCAAAAAAGACCACACATACAGCCAAAGCTAAATCACTGAAGGTCATAGCTGTTAACTATTTGCAACTTCTCATATCAAAGGAGAGTACGCACAATAAAGTAAATCTCTCATTACAATTGACACAGTCTAGAGCAGTGATATGCAACAGAACAGACATGCAAAGCAAATGAAAAGTCACACCTATGCAAAAGTACAGGTGCTTAAAATGTGAAGTTTGATGCATTTATTTTTTTTCTTCCAGCCAGTACTGGAAAAAAACCCAACAAAACATAAACACAGAGAGAAAACTGCCAAACTTACACCCTAAACTTGGCCACAGCAAAACCAAACTAATCTGTACATATCATTAGTAGATTTCCATTCCATAGGACAGAGTAGATCAGCAGAAGGACGTATTCCTGATGATTCTGTTCAGCACTGAACAAAACCAGCACCTATTGTTTATATAAAGAGGTTCAGCCCCTAAAATGTGCCATTTTGTCACCTGTGGTAAGAGGCTGTGCTGCATGCATCCTACTGCACATCCACTTTGAAGGGATCACTGAAGGGCACTGCAGAACCCAGCCGGGACAGCGCACCCTACCCGGCTCTCCCCACTCTCTGCAGGACTCCTGCTTTAATACTTCTTGTCCAGTTTCTCCAAGTGTGGTCATTTCTTAACTTGAGAGCCTCACTTGGGGGTGGAAGGAGGAGGGTAAAACTGCAGAAGTTCCTGCCCTCAACTCCACTTACATTTTTCCTGGTAATTTCAGACTGGAAGCAAGCACAGCATGGTCAAGCCAGGCAAGTGAAACATTCTTTTTTTTTTTTTTTTTTTTTTTTTTTGTGAAAAGCATGTCCCACTCTCAAACCTATTTCTCTGTGAGTAAAATGAATTTTGCACAAAAACGATCTCTCTGCCACAAGCCCCATTTAAATGCCTAAAAGGATAATTTCTCAGAGACAGAAGTCGCCACGCACTCCAAATTCGGACTGCACTAATCCGCAGCACTTCATTTTGTGCCTCATGCCATCAGCGAGCATTTTCTCTACGCTCCTGCAATCAACTAAAGTGAACAGATAGACGGGATCTTTTTATGGCAAGGAAGTGAGTGCACTGGCATTCGGACAGTAAAGCTTAATCTGGAATTAAAGTCTGCGAGCGTGCCTTAAATGCCACTTCCACTGTTCATTCATATGACTTTTTGCGCATTTTTTTTCTTCCTCTGAAGAAAATATAATATGATTTTGTACTGTCTTACAGCATGTCTAAGCTAGAGTTAAGTGTACTTGTTTTAGATCAGTTTTTTTTGTTGCTGTTAAGATGTGTTCCGATCATTCCAGAGCCAACTAGTGAAACCATCCTAAAATAGCACTGTCAAGAGCTTACAAGGGCAGACGGTCATCTCTGCAATAAAAAGGACTTGTTGAAGAGCATTTCTGACTGAAGCAGAATTCTCAATTTATGCTAGACAAGGCACTTAGTTTGATTTGGAGCCACAGGTGCTTAGCACCTGAAAAAAATCGCTCTATTTAAGCATGAGGAAAAAAAATAAAAAACTGTGGCTTTCATTACCGGATTAAATGGCATTCAGAAATAGATCAACAGTGTTGACAGACTGCTGAATTTCACTTTAGTTCGTGATCAAAATATATCCCACTGTTATTTTTATCACAGAGCCCAGATATGGATTATTTTTTCAGGTCTGAATTTGATGAAATGTCTGATAAATAATACTTTTACATACTTTAATCTATTATAGCTATGTATGACAAGCATTGCATGTCATGTATTTTTTAAGAAGTTGGTAGATCATGAAATAGATATGTAAGTGTCAAACAGTGTTGATATTACATATATTTTTTTAAAAATAAGAAAACCTTCTGCAAACCAACCACAGACCTACACGCACGCCCCAAGGCTGCTAAGCTATACAAATGACAAGACCACAACAGCAGGTACACGGATTTTCTAAGCAGATTGTTTTCTTTTGCTGTTACAACAGCAATATATAACACTAATACTAACATTTCAGACTGCAGGAACAGAGTATTTTTTACAGAGTCCTATTCTGCAAGGAATTTTGGAGAAGAGCGAAGCACAAAGATTTTAACTAGCTCTGTTCAATAACTTGCGTATCAAACGCTCTTAATCCACGTGTAAAATTCTATCTCACATTTAGCTAGCAAGAACATGAACAAGTCAAGCTTGGTTCTAGCTGTGAAGTTTTGGCACAGTCTTGAGTACTCTCCAGTCTTTCCCTGGTGCTAAAACTGGAGTAAAAGAGAAGGGCTTAAGCTGACCAGCAATTATCATCTACTACGTTAACTTTTTTTTACGTTAACTATAAGCACAAAGCAGTTTGACTGTATACAAGGGAGAGCTCTTCAGTAGAAGAAGCTCGTGCTCCAAAGCTGCTTTACACAACAGGGGATCCCTTGGAAAAGCAGAGCAGAGTATTTTTTCTTCCCGTCTTGTCTCAGACCCTTTCACCCCAGGCACCTGCCTGTTTCCAGGAGTGAGTCACAGCTTGTACAACTGCGGACTGCAATTAAATGGAAATAGAAACTTAGTATCTTACAGCCACATAATTTGAATGTAACAAATTAGCCCATCTGAAAAGCAACATTGCTTTTTACACAAATAAACAGGAAGTTGCATCGGGTTGTAAATAAAAATTTACCATAAACTTCACCTGCAATTCCAAACTGTCACAAAAGGGAATTAAAATGGACTTTCTCTTGTGAGAGCCTATTTGCAAACCAGATTTTTGAGGATCACATATACAACTCAGTAAATAGTTTGCTGACTTTGCTACCAATTAATAAAAATGCCAATTGAAATTTTACGCTTACAATGACGGATATCATGGATCCTGTCATGACATTAAATACGCTACTCTCACATATTTTACAAGCGTTAAAACATGCAACGAGACTATTTTTCTTTAGCTAATCATAAACAACCATTTTTAAAAAGGAGAGTTCTGAACTAGCCAATTATCAAGAGAAATTGAATGCTGATTAAGAAGAGTGACAATCTGAAGCTTGAAAGGTGCATGAAAAAAACTTACACAACCCCTCCCACACAAACACAGGGGGATTAATGGAAGTGCCTTGTCTACTCTGCTGCACAGATTGCACGGTTTTGTTACTAGCACTGTAACTCCAGCCAACAGGCAAAGGACTTTTTTTGTGCCACACACTGAATTACTGTCAAACACGTTCACCCAGAGTACAGTAACTGGAATTATAAGAGGTTATAATTGGAGTTCTTGTTCATCTAAAACGAAAACCTATTTCACCCTATTAAATTCTGACAGTACGACATTTGCATGTACAGAGAGGCTGACAGCTGTAGCACTAGAACACATCTCGGAGCCCTCCATCTCTGAAGTATTGTGTGATTACCTGCTTTTCATATTTCACAGTGAAATTCAAACTCATTTTCTTCTTATTAACAAATCTGCACTGTTATATTTACAAGCACTACAGGAAACGAGGAGTTTTTGATTGGCCCTCACTGATATTTTGCATAAAGGAGATAGGAAATAATCTGAAGAGGCTGCTGTTTAGGATTCTGCTGTAGCTTTATGGAAATGTAGCTTGCAGCACTTTTTTCCTTTCCGAGGACAACGTCTGCCTTCCGAAGGCCTCTGCATCGGTGGACTCCTTCGCACGACAACCCTCAAAGAAGGCTTCAGTGGGCACCGGCAAGGGCTCTCTATGAAAAGTCCACACAGGACACAAGCAAAAATACTAAGGGCACGATCCACGACAGAGACAGTAGCATTACTTGTGCTTTGCCTTGCTCAGGGTTAAGTCATGACCCAGGGGACTTCGTCATGACCTGAGGGACTTTTTCATAGAGTGAAGCAACAGTGTGAAGTCACAGGACGAAGAGCAGGATGGCTAACAGAGAGATAACTGCACTCTCTGGCACTCCTTGGCTGCTGCAGTGGCCTCCATTTGCCACCTCAAGCCACAAAGTTTGCCTACAAGTGTGTCTGGTGTAGTGACACGGAGCTGCCTACTTGTCACGCTTTACTCCAGCTAGTACAAGCAACAGTAACACCAAAGATACGGGGAGTGGGTGTATTAGTGCATTAGTAAACAGAGTAGGAGAGTACACAGTCTTGCTGCCGATGCAGGCACGACTGATGCTTTTGAGCACTCACTGCAGTTACTACCAGTCCAGGATAACGCTGCTCAGCCTCAGGGCTTATAAACACACCTCTGTTTTCTAGACAGCATACCTGAAGCTGGCTTGTGGGATGAAGCTTGGCCCCAATTTGTCATTGCATATTACATTATATTAGTGGTACATCTGCATGTGCAGAGCGGAACTTAACCCCAGAGATCCAGGGAAGAACAGATATCGCTTTTCAGAACATTGATAAAAAAAGCCCCATGTAAAATACCTATAGAAAATTACACTTCAAATACTCTGGACCATCAGCTTTACTTTTCTACTGATTGTTATCAAACACCACAATAAGATAATCCTATATAAGGCTATTAATCTGTGATATTTTTGCTAGCTCACAAGCATTCAGCCAGGTAAGCGTGTAGAAAAAGAAGTCGAATCACCTTATCAAATATAATCAAAACCCCAACCTGTAGTGAAACAGAAAAGACCTTAGAAAATATCATAATCCACTCATGGTCTGGTGATGTTTCCTATCTTCATTATTTCAAACCTTCTCGCTTCATAAGGATTTCTCTACCACATCCCACACTCCCACATTTCGCTTCTACAATTATGTTTGCTGTTATCTGTTCTTGCTTAGGCAATTCCTGCATTAGAGTCTTCTGGCTCTCCAAACATCTGTAGCTTTTTGTCATTTCTGTTTCTATTTCCTCCTTCCCAGCACTCATCCTGTTTGGAGCTCTGAATAGCTCCCTAACGCGCACTCCTGCCTTTTCACGAGATTGTTCTCCTGGCAGCGGCAGATGAAGCACAATGCTGGCAACAAGCCTCTGATGAGTCAATGAAACTCTGCGAAATGATGGCACAGCACATGTAATTTTGAGACAATGTGCTGCACAGCAGGGAAATCTGGAAGCTTGTTATTAGCCTCCTTCAGAAGGCTCTTTGCCGTAGGCCCACTGACCATAACCTTCGAAACGAGTTGTTTGTCACTTCAGACGGGACTATTTTAATGCTCAAAGCCTGCTGCACCAAGGGTTGCCTTCCTGAGCCGAGGTATGTATTGGCCAGTCTCCTGTACTAGTGATTAAGTTTAAATAAATAAAATAAGTAACTGCCTTGAGCCATAAATTGCCATCCTACTGGTAGCTACCAGTGCTTCCAGCGATGCCTCCAGTACGTACGGCACTTACAAAACTAATACTGGAAGCAGAAACAGAATTATATCACAAACAATACCACTTAATTACACTCACCTCTTGTCTTTTAACATGGTAACTAGTTCTTTTTCTTCCAGAGCTAAAACCTAAGAAGGCATTCTTCTTGCATTAAGATAGAATAATTGCAGCCTGAGTATGTGCAACATTTTGTGATAATAGATATTTTTGCTAACACTGCTTTCCAGCTGGTGAAGAAAAGCCTGACAATAAGCCTATACTGATGTAAGAATCCAGTACCTGCTTTTTAATCCCTTTTCCATCCTCACTGACCTAAGAGGCAAAATATTACTTTCCTAATCTGTACCTACTCTGTAAGATTTGATGTATTAAAAGCAACATTTAATGAAGATAGCTGCTATTCTCCACTGTCTAGCATAGACTTTCTGGCAAATTTTCCTAATACACACAGACCCCATCTCAAATGCAATGCGAGCACATGTATTAAATGCAAAGTATGTACTGGACTCTTGTGGGAAACCAAAACAGCTAAAAACTAACAACCCACGCTTACGCAATACTGAGGCCAAGTACTCTGATGCTATGTAGATCTTCTGCTTTGCTTGATGTCTATTCAAATAAAATATGGAAGCATATTAAGTTGCATTTTTAGCATATTATATCTCCCATCCACAAAACAGGAGAACAATCTTTTCATTTGCTGAGAAAAATGTTTTTCTGTTCTTCATAGTGGTAAGTAAATACCTTGACTTTTTATCTCCCTTTTGTAATTGCTACAATTTTCTCCTTTGCCAAGCCTGCCAACAAAATTACAGAGAAAATCATGATAATGAATTAATAGTACATCTGTGACAGGGAGATAGCACAGAACTAAACACAGAGTTTATAAAAGACTTTTAATAACTGAAAATGCCTTTTAAAATGTCCAGAATCTTAACCAAAGGTGTGTTTATTCACCAAGCCTTATTCAAAGTCAGAAAATGGCTTTAAAACTAAATTTCCTATTTGCCTGCAATGATTTAACACCAGTTTTGTTGACGTACAAGATAACTCATAAATAGAGATGTGAAGGGTGATAAGGAGAAGACACTGTCCACTGTCTAGACAGTGTCATAAGGACAGAAACTTAATCATAGAATTCATGGCCATTAGTGAGAGATGTGCAGTTGGGTACTCATGTACCAACTGCACATCTGATCATGTCTCATCAGATGTACCCTCCAATAAAACAACGTCTACCTTGATTTTAAAGACAGGCTGACCTATACTTGTAACAGCTCAGAAGAGAGAGCCAATGCAGAAGAGAGAGCCAACAACTCCAGGTCAGGTATGACCCAGACTTGGAGTTTCAGGCAGCTTTTCACAATCCTGACACTGTTTGCAATGTCTGTTTTCTGCTCTTTAAGTGAACTTCTGGTAGGTCTGAAGATCATCTGATGATCTACAGAGGCTGGTGACTATAGGAGGGTGGAGCTGAAAACCATAGTGGTTCTCTGAAACAACGAGGAGTTAAGTTGTTACATACACCAATGAAATGGTAAAGAAAACTCTTTCTGTTTTTTTCATTCAAGTCATAAAGGACAGAAGGAAGATGCATAGAGAAATGCATTTGTATGTGCTATTGGGAATTAGTAACATCACCACCACCACCAGGAAGCCAAACATCTGTAAGCTTTTTGTCATTTATATTCCCTTCTTGCCAGTACTCGAGATTGCCGAGATGCATTCACAGATTTTCCAGCATAAGTAACAGCTTTTCCCTGACTTCAGCTACCTTTCTTTGAAATATCTCCACCTGCCCCTTAAAATTTTTTTGATAGAAAGACAGACACTCCACATTTAGTTCTACTACATGTAAGAATATTGTAGCTGTTTGAACAAGCTGCAGCTACTGAAACTATGCAAGAAGATTGGTGCCCACCCTCAGGTTAAACACGATCAGGCAAGCACACGGCTACAAAAGAGCTAATGCATGCTCTGTAACAGAGTGGCATGTGACATGACTCAAAATCACAGTCACAACTGAGAGGAAAAGAGACTGTAAGAGAGGACTGAACTGCTAACGGGATAGGAGGTCATCAAGTATATGAGAGAGGTTCTACAGGAAGAGACAGCTCTGCTGGAACAGAGAATATCACCAAGCCAGTCAAACTAGGGGGCATGCCAAGATCTGGGGAGAGGGAAGCTGCAGCTGGTGCGATAGAAGCGCTGTCAGAAGAAAACATCACCAATGGCCTAAGGACATATGGCAGAGAAGGACCATGTCAGCACTCTGTGCCTGGGAAGCCGAGGCATTACATGGACAGTCTCACACCCAAATGTGACATATAAGTTATTTACACTGATTCCAGACCCCTGGTCCTCTAACGAAGCTATCAGCCGTTTTTCTGCAGCCCAAACCACTTCAAATGACATTTTAATACATAGTACATTTATTTACAGGGCCTTCCTCTAAGCTGGAAGTCTTGACTGACCTCAGCTTAGGAAGCCACGAAGAGGCTTTTGAGCTTTGCCTGCACACTACTGCTCTGTTTCACAGCCAGTGTAATAACTACAGCTGCACTTGATGCTCAACTCAAGATGTAATCCATATGCAGTTCCACCATGCACTTTCTTAGGGAACAAAACCATTTTACAGAGTTACTGGCCCTCCTCACCAGCTGCTGGTTCCTGCCACAGCAGCACCACTCACTCACCCGTCGGTCATCCAGGCCAACTCGGTACTAGGGGACTGTGAGGGAAATCAGATCCAATACGATCTAAAACCAAACAAGATTCTCTTCATTTTCAATTTCTAAAAAAAAATCTTTCTAAAGCCCATCTCATTTTGTAACAGAAAAAGGGCAGAAAACTGCAATATGGGAATGGGAAACATGTAGCTTGGGGAAGGACAAGGATGGAGGAGAACAAAGGATAACGCAAAGAGGCTGCTAAGACATCTAATGCTGCTGAAGAAAATACACTGGGTCATTAACTTTCTTGTGGTGCCAAGCCTTTCACAGACAGCCTGCGGCATATTTCATCCCTGGGGTCTTCATGAATACCAGTAAGCAGAGACTGTGCCACAGAGAGAAGAGCAAGAGAGACAGAGTAGACTGATGCAAAACTTCTAATGGTATTAAAAACCATACTTACAGATAAATGTCTTTAAAAAATTTAAAAGTTCATTCAAACAATCTCACAGATTTTTTTTTCAAAGGCCATTTTCCACTTCAACTCTGTTCTCTCAGAACAGCAACAAAAAAGTCTTCTAAAAAAATAAAGCTTGAATGCCAAACGTATACAAATTGCAATAAAGATGGAGCAACTGCTGTGAGTGCTATGACTCCAGAGGCAGCATTCCCCTCTTCACTGCTTCCTTGTAACTTTCAGTGTTTCCTAAGTTAGAACCAGCAAGTTACCATTAGTTTAAAACTGGCAATCAGCATTTCACAGCATCTGGCTGCTTCACAGAATCGCAGAATGTCAGGGGTTGGAAGGGACCTCGAAAGATCATCTAGTCCAACCCCACTGCCAGAGTTAAGTTACATGCAGTGCACAAGAGACTGTATTAAAACCTGAGATGGGTTTCATTCATGCTACAGAAATGTATTAATCTCACCATCTTGGACTCAAACTGTGCTGAATAGTTCTGATCAAGAAGCAGATTTGTAATGCTAATAATCCTACAGTTCCTTTGATGTAATCCCAATCTAGTAATTTATCCTGTTAGAAGCCATTAAAAAATACTTGGTAATCATTGTGCTCAAATAAATCATTACATTTGTATTTTCAAATGCTTTTAAAAGTACTAAACTGCACAAGAGAAGCCAGCCTCCTGACACTTGCTGCACAGAAAACCAAACCAGACTGCACTTTTAGCCTGGATTTACAGTGAGCTTTCGTTTGTAACCCTCCCAAAGACAGCTGCAGGCACCCTTACACACAGTCATAATATCTGCCTCTGCTAGTGTTGAAACTAGCCTCCTAGGTGTGTTCATGTGTACCCGATATCTTCCCAAATATCTGGATATCTGAAGCTGAAACATCATTCAATAGCTGGATGTGTCCAAAAAAAAGTGTATTATTCAAATTCTGTATTTAACAAGAAATGTATTATTCCTGCAGGAGTGGGGGCACACAGGTAAATGCATTTTCTCCCACTGAAGTTTAGAGTAAGCATTCATTGCTTGCATTATGTTTCCCCTTCACAATCCAGTGGGATATTTTGGGATTTATAAAACTATGAATTGGTAGATGGAGGTAGAATTTGAGAATATATATTAAAATGATTTCTACTTTTTTAAATGGAATTACAAGACCAGCTTATAGAACAGGTGAATAGAAATGGACTTCAGTTAAGCACAGAAGAAAATTCAGAGTCTTGCTTGTAAAACAAATCCAAGCTAACCCTGGTGGGAATGCAGGCATATGGAAAGAGTAAATAGAGAACAAAAACTGGCAAAGAACAAGCTTGGAGAAGCAAGGTGCTGTGGGGATGGGAATGATCTATTACTACTGAGAGAAAGGGAGTCTGAAAGGTTGGAACCTGCTCCTGACACATGTCAAGATTTGGCTACTCCACCCTTTTTTGTCACTTTCTCCATTTTTAAACTTCCATGTTACTTATTCATCCTTGTGACTAAAATTATCCAGAATTTTAAAAAAAAGTTACATACAATTTTGCAAGTTCTCTGAGTTACAGATTTTTCTTGAAGAGAGACACCGGTAAAAAAAGCACTGTATTAACTAATTGCGAACACCTACTTAATTAAGTATATTTGTTTGCTACCTGGACTCTTGTCCCGCGTTGTGATCTGTGTGAACTCTGCTCAAACAGAGAGCCCAGTGAAATTTAAGGAGCACCATCTGCGTACAAACGTGCACTGAGTGAAGCTATAAATAGATCAAGCAATTTCATTACATGCATGAGGTACTTGTCCACATGTGTATTTTCAGCATGAGGGCCTAAGACTGTAAAACTAACCTCGACGGTTTTCCTATCACCAGCCTTGCCTTTTCAGATGAAGAGCTAAGCACTTGAACAGGATTTTTTTTAACTTCACATCCGAACTTACCATGGAGCATACACGCCCAGATGGAGAAGAACAGAGAGACTACTTTCTGACTCATTTCTAAGCAAGCAGTTGGAACAATATGGGAACAACATTTATTTCATTTTTGTATCCAGAAACTATGATGAACTCATCTCCAGATGGAATCTTCTGCTTCTAGTACTCAGAAATGCTACTGAATAGAATACAAATCCCTGTACCCCCTCTCTTACACCTATGCATGTACAAGCTGCAGGACTGTCTTAGGAGTGGGCTGAGTAACACACTTGATTTAAATTCTAAGACCTGAAAGATTAACAACTAGAGCTAGTTGAGACATAATTTTTCTTCCCCCCTCTCTTCCTGGTCCCTTCAAAAATCCCCCACAAAAAGCACAGAAAATGGGCTTCTTTACGACTGTCTGGAAATTTGAAAAAGCTCTATTTTTTTACAATTTTTAACTTGCTCTGCACAACTGCAGTTGAAAGGCAAAGCAACCAAGCAAGAGTACTACCACCAAGTGATGAAGACTCAAAATAAGGCTGTTTACGTCTATGTAGATCTTTCATCAGCAAAATAACTGTACCAGATACCGACATGCCTTGGCTCAGTTGTGAGTCCAGGACCAGGTGCAGTTGATCTGCTGCAGCCGATCTCCCTGGAAGAAGTTACTATTTTTATAGATACGTGCATATGGGGAAGGACACACAGACATGCACTCGCGTCTGAATCTATGGACAAAGGATTCATGCTGTTTGCTCCTAAAAAAAGGTAATTAAGAGCCCTGGATGGAAGTTATGTGCATAAACAGGTCTGGATCTGTTTTAAGGAGGCAGAACCCTTCCTCTGCGCTACTCCTTTTACAGGAACATGGCAATGCAGACTTTGCTTCTAACTATTCAGTCAGAAATAAATACCATACTTCACAGACAAATTCACGGTGCTCAACCGAAATGATCTCTCCAGAGCATGTTGCACATGCTCCTATTTCTAAAACAAAAGCACTTGTCGGAACTACCTGTCACTATTCACAGGCTGTGCATTTTTGCCCACATCCCATTTTGTACAACTGTGACTGATGATGTTATATGGTTCGTTATATGGTTTCCACTTTCTCTGTGAGATTTAGGCAAGCTTTGAGGATGATGAAAACAAGTGGGCTTAACATAACGCTGATATCACAGTACATTGCTAATTAGATCCCTTACTTTTAACACCCAAATGAATACCAGCGCGGATTGCTTTACAGTGCCTGCTGATTACAAAGGTTTTCCATGCTGGATCTATCTGCAACAGGCAAGGTGAGTGCCATACTCCTCTACCGAAATCAAATTATCTGAACACATACTGGAGACAGAAACTTCAGATTGGAGTCCTAGACTGAATGAGAATTTCACAACTCTTTAAATTACTTGAAATGAGAATTTGATATGAAACACTTCAGATGCAAGATGTTCAGAAACCAAATCTTGCACCACATTTAGCAAATTTTAGTACACAAGACACAGCTGAAGATGGGAAAGGGATGTATTTATTTAACTTATACAATTGACTCCAAACCAAGGTTTGTTTTAAGCCAATCTTCAGCTTAATGGTGACTTCTCGATAGTCCCTGAATATGCAACTTGGATGCTGTACAGCACCGTTTCAGACATTTACGTGCTGTTTTACTTGCCTGTTTTCTCTCCCCTTAAAGAAGCAGAAAAAAAAATCAACACAGCGAAACCCAACTACAAAAAACCCACACATAGGCCCCCAGGGAGGATTATTAGTTAGAACTGTTAGAAATTTCCCTCTGCTGGTAATATTTGTATGTTTGGATTGCATCAGAGACCTATTCTGCCCATACGAGAGAGGATGTGCAAGAAGGGTAATTCTATTTACCTTGGTTTTTGTATGACAGCTTATGTTCTCTCTCTTTATTTAGTTATTATGCCTTGGATGACTCAGTGCCTAAGTACAAGCAGATCAGAACTAACAGTTTAAATCATGAACTCCAGCTACCCTGTTATTTCTATCCTGAACCACCTATCTGGATCTCTCCTTTGATTTCTGATACTTTTATGTAATTGTAGCGTTTCTGTTAGGCATCGCTGTTCATCTGGTATTTCTGTCTGCGCTTAGCCTCTTACAATGAATTTGGATCAAAGAGATCAAAGGCAAAGTGACTTCAGGATCCAGTAATGCCCACAACTAACAGAGGGACCGAGATTCTCTTGTTAGCAAACATCTCTATCAGCAAGGAGATTCACTGTAATAAACCATGGCGAAGACTTACAAAGGAGTTAAACAGTCACAGATTTCCAAAACAAAGGTGTAGTGAAAACTGAAAACAGGCTATTTGCAGTACAAATTGCACCATTCAATACCTTGTCATCAGACCCCGAAAAGAGAGAGAGTGATCTGAAGCATCTGATAGCAGCCAAATGAGATTAACATAGCAGTGGTTTTGAAAATCCCACAAGCTCTCAAAACAGATCAGCATCACTCAAAACAAAATATGCATGTTAGAACGAAGGCACTGAAATCATCAGGCGGTGTTGCATATATTGTGGTCTCTTGAGCTGAACAGTATTTCCAGGAAAATGAAAAGAAGAAGAAAAAAATTCACCAACCACATATTCCAAGACCTAAAAACTAATCCACTATTTGGAGTAAATTCAACCTGCATTAAGTACCATCCTAACTTGGTCAGACTGGAAACTGGTCAGGAATGACCTCTGCTAGGCTTAGTGTGGGGAAATGCTGTTTCTGTAACTATTTCTGCGGCAAGTGCCTGCAGTTATTTGATATACAGACGGATGGTATCAAACTCTTTCACTGGAAATCACAAATACTAATTTTGAGCATTCTCCCACCGTCGAAGCACTCCCTCCGTGATAAGGCTGTCAACATTGCTGTTCCTTCTTAGCATACCAGTTAGTGAAGAAAAAGTGTGAAAACCACACTGCTTTCACCCTCCAAATATAGAGCAGGTCTTTTTGCAGCGTGTGCAGCCGGTACCTGCTCGAGATTCAGAGGCTTTTCTCTCAACTGTGACTTTTGTCAGGCAGCAACATCTCTTGGAGCTCGTGTGAGCCTGCCTGCTCCCGGCTCTGGGAGAGGAGCTGGAGCTGAGCGCGGAGACACGTGCATCTCGCAAACCAAAGCTTCTCAGCTTCTTGCTGCAACGCAGTGCTAACACCGCCACGCCCCTCCTCGATTCCTTTCATTTCACACAAAAGCTGTAAGACTTGCAACAACTACATTTTAGCTGCTGGTACATTTCAGAAAAAAGTTGGTTTGAAGCCCACTGTCAGAAATACACCTAAGGCATGACCTGCTACTCTCAAGCACTTCAAAAAATGAAGAAAATTGACTTCTACCTACATCATAAATATAACACTGGCTACTTAATTTACACCATCACTTGAGGCCAGGTGGACCTTCTATTAAATGTGCTAGAGAACTCATGCAAGTTAGTACCTACAGTTTCAAGGCACACACAGGCTGGACCATCATTTTATTCAATTAAAAGCGACCTCAATGAAGCCCTGGTGTTGTCTGTTGTGTTACTTATATTACAGAATCACAGATTCTGATAAATGTGTGCAATTCACATGAAATACAGGTTGCTAAGACTGAGATTGCTGGTGAAAGACTTGTCTTATTTCTCTCAGGCAGCAATGAAGGAGGCTTATCTTTACCTGGCAATAATGTGTTAAATACTACTGGGACATCAGAAGATATCTAATGAGCTCAGGTATTCATTTTCTTGCTTTAGCTATTTGGCAATGAAAACCTTAGTGAGTTTTGGCATTGACTTCAGCAGCATTAGCATTTCAGAAGTACAGGTTACAAATTAACAGCATAGGTAAGTGTATTGCCGGCAGACAGCAAACTTAAAATGCTTTTTCTAAAGGACAGATTTGGGGGTTGGAGTTTTACAGGACAGTTCTCTTAATGACATTAGAAATGGAAATAAATGAAATAGGAACTTGAGAGACTTTTAAAGTAATGATGGCTAACCTGAAAGTTCAGAAATATCACCATCCAAGTTGGTCTGAAAGTGGTCTGCACAAAGAAAATATGGCAGTTTAAAGCACAGTCTAATCTCAATACCCCACATAAGAACTATGGAGACTGGTGCTGGAGAATCTTTTTTTCCTGTGAAGTTCTTGTGACTTTTCCAGACAAGTCATTTGTGTGCTTCTTCATATCAGCCAGAGAAGTGAATCTAAAATTCATCTGCCTATTTAAAACTTCATACATTCTTTCAGTTTCCATGACACCGTCTGCACAGTGTAGCATCATTCTGAAGGAGAAAGGTAAAAGCGTTTCACTGCCATAGCCTGAGGGTGCTTAAATGCTGTGTATATTATTCAATTCAATGACAGGGGCATCGCCATTATTAAAGATGGAAAACAAAACTGAAATTGTATTTATTTTTTTTGCAGTCAACCAAATATTGTGCATTTGACTAAAGACCTAATACACTCTCAGATCCTGAAACTCTTGGCAACAGGTGAAGACAAGAGCATGAACATCCTGTTTATTTCCAAATTAATCAAGCCTGCAATGATTCTCTGATGGATGGATTCCCATTCTGTTTTATTAAACAAGGAGACACAGGAGAAGGCAAACTAAGGCCCAGGCTTGTGAAAAACATAACATCCACAACTGGATATCAATCACCTGCACTGATATCCATTCACACTGAGATTATGGAAGATGTCTGAGGTTCGTGTGGATAAATACAGATTTGCAGACAGAATAGATCTCAGGTACTCATTAATATTTGTATATTATCCTTGAATATTTGCCTGGTCTGGCAAGTCTTACTGTGATCTTATCACAATTGTCATGGGGCACGCTTACACACTTGAAGGTTGTTAAAAGTAAGTACCGCATTATTTCCAGGCAGATCTGTTTGATTAAATATGGCAGTTAACTCGTTAGGAAAGTCTAACGGTGGAATCAGTACCCTCTCAACAAACGCACAACAACTGTCCCAGTGGATGAAAAATCTCTTCAAAACTGAGACATGCCATCGGGAATATCAAGGAAACCTCTTCTGAATTTCTCAAAGCACAGTGAAGCTGACAGACTGATGAGGCCACAAGGAAGGACGCAAGATTTTATCTACTGGAACTAAATCTGCAAAACATTACGTTAATTACTCCCAAACTGGAATGCGCGTAAAGTATGGAACTGCTGCGTATCTGATAGGCCTTCGATGTGTATGTATTTCCAAACTACGCAACTTCCTGATTAGCAAGAAATGCTGTGAGGCCGTTCCAAATTACATGAAGCCCTCTAGCTCACCTAGCAAGTACAACTGACTGGCTGATATAAATCTCTAAGCCATCTGCAAACAACTAACCAGCTGTCCACGCTTCTCACGGTTGTTCCTCTGCACGCACATCAAATAAAACACAGTTCAGAAGGGACAGCACCTGGGTTTTAAAGGATTTGAGTGGTCAACTCTTTCTCAGATGGAAAGGGAACAGTGTTCACTGAAAGTTGAGAGAGGTACCTCTGCTTCTTACTGTGATGCAGACATGCCTGATAATCAGAAAACAGACGCCAGTGTACATGGAGAAATGTAAAATAATTAAAGCACCTCTTTTAATAGCTATTTATAAATTACCTGTTTTAGGAAATATGTGAAGTCTATATCTTATATTTACAATTCTAAATAAAAGCACCTTATTGTGAGGACTTTGACTATTCACATTGCTACAGAAGGGCATAAGATCTCCCAAGATTACTACAGCAACATCCTTAATAATAAACCTCTGAGCTACAACAGACACTTCTACCTCTTTCGGAGATGACATTTTCTCATCAAAACACTTCCATTTGCATTTAGTCATTGTGCTTAACTTCTGGCCCGTTCTCAGCAAGAACTGAACGTGAGCTTAATTCTAACCATTTGTACAAACATCGTCCCGAACTGGGACACGCAGTGTTCTCCAAATTACCTGCATGTAATGCCGACATTCAAAATAAACGTCTAACCTACATTTTGATATACCTACTAGTGAGTTTTATGACAGCAAAATTGCTTCCTTAGTAAAGTGAGAAGTGATTTTTAACTATTAGTCTCATTTGCAAGTAGAAGATTTTAGTTGCCGTAGCGGTCTAGGTGAGACACAGCCTCCTCGCTATCATTACTACCAAGCAGTCTATTGCTTTACATATTCACAATAGCTCCTGTTTTGCAGGCTAATCCACAACAGATTTGGCTAGTCAGAGCCAAAGACAACAGCTTTGTCATAAAACTAGCAGAGTTATCTTCGCAGTGGCGAAAAAGATCTTTCTGGTCTACTGACCCAAAATAAATTGTCAGGAAAAGACCAACAGCAATCATTGTGCTGACCGAACACAGTATTGCTTGAGAACTAAGAACAGATCATACACATCAAATGTACAAGACAATCAATAGAAGATACTCTATGCTAAAAATTCAGTGCTTGCTTTGTTATTTTTCATAAGTCTAATAGCAGCAAGATGGTTACATAAATTAGTTAACAGGGAAAGAAGCCCTTAAACATTGGAGAAAGAAGTGACAGGTCATGCCTATTTAGAAACCAGATGTCTTGGTTTAGAAGACAGGGGAAAGC
>NW_009708891.1:0-449 GCF_000703405.1 Apaloderma vittatum
CATTTTGGACCCCAAATTGATGATTTTCAACTCAAAATTCCCCATTTTGGACCCAAAATTGAACATTTTTTACTCAAAATTCAATGGTTTTCCCTCAAATTGACCATTTTTGCCCCAAATTCACCTTTTTGGACCCAAAATTCATGATTTCCACCTCAATATTCACCATTTTCAAACCACAGTCGATGATTTCCGCCTCAAAATTCACTTTTTCAGACCCAAAATTGACCATTTGGGACCCAAAGTTCAATGTTTTTCCCTCAAATCAACCATTTTTGCCCAAAATTTGACATTTTTGGCCTCAAAATTGCCCATTTCCGCCTCAAAAGTCACCATTTCCGACCCAAAATCGAACATTTTTGACGCAAAATTCGATGTTTTTCCCTCAAATCGACCATTTTTACCCCAAATTCGCCACTTTTGGACCCAAAATTGAACATTTTCAACCC
>NW_009708892.1:0-20518 GCF_000703405.1 Apaloderma vittatum
ACAAGGACTCTCTGACACAATACCTCAGTTTCAGCCATATTGACTACTATCAGTGGTCCACTCTGGCCTCCAATCATGAGACGTGGAGAAACATCATCCATAACGCTGCTGCCTCCTTTGAGAATGCACGTAGAATTAGTCTCGAGGAGAAAAGACAACAGAGAAAGAACCGTGCCTCCCCAATACCACCTGAGGAGACTTTCCGCTGTGCCCTTTGCAACTGGACTTGTCCATCCCATATCAGCCTTTTTAGCCATCAGTGTGCTTGTAGCAAGTGTGGGTAGAGCCCTTCCCATATCTTCCTTTGCGAAGCCCAGCCATGATGATGATGTGATGATGGTATCAACCGAAAGCCTCCCCGGGAAACAACACTGCAGGACCTGTTCTGTCTCTTCAGAACTCAACACATTCAACAGGTCCAGCACTTTACAGGTCAGAAGGGTCCTCTGGAGGTCTCTGCTCCACCCTCCTGATCAGAGCAAGAACTCAGTTCAAAGTCAGGTTGCTCAGGGCCTTGCCTGGTAGAATTTTGATTATTTCCATGGTAGGAAGTTCTGCATCCTCTCTGGAAAGCTTTCAGTGCTTCACTATTCTGATCATGATCCACTCACCACCTTTACGTAGAGTCAGAATTTCCCTTGCTGAATCTCATGTGTGTTGACATCCTTTTGCTGTGCATTCTTTTGCTGTGGATCTCAAAGAAGAGTTTGGCTCCACAAAAAGATATCTTATGCAAGATCCCCTGAGATCTTTAGAGAAGCTGCCTGCCCTGATGTCGGCTGAAGAGCAACTCAGGAACAGCCTGAGCACATGCACTTACGGGATGAGTGTTGATGTGTTTGGACAGTAAAGAAGTGTTTGGTTAACACAGCCGACTCCCTCCATTGTGCATCCATGTCCAGACAATTCTCAGCATGCTTGCAGCTTGGTGGATGAGACGTGGGAAACACAGAGCCGACTAATCTGTGATTTAATGGCTTGGTTGCTTTGAAGTGATTAATCTTAGACATTTTTCAGCAAACTACTACCACAAAACCGAAGCTGCAGCTGCTGGCTCTGGAAAGAGATGTTTGGACCCGTAGTCTTATCTAGAATAAGGCTGAAGCTTCTTTGGATCAATCTGGTTTTAATCTAGGCTATAACACACACAGTGATGTGACCACAACTCTGATTCCCCTTCATCTCTTTGGAAGCTGGCATTCAAAATGTAGATTAATCTACAAGCTTTAAGGTGGATCTTCAAGATGAAAAAACTGTGTCGAGCAATTTGGATCCACCTCTGATGATAAATATTAGACCAAATTATTTTTGATATGCTTTTCCAGGCTGTAGAAATGGCAACCACACTAGCTACTTGTGACGTCCTCATAAAAAGAATTTTGAGTCGTATTAAGTAAACTCCTCTCAAGTGTAAAAGATGGAGGGATACAGGGACAATCTTGATAGCTTCACAGACAAGCTATCTTTCTAAGAAAGGAGAAAGTTGTCCTAGGCATCACAGGTAGGTGGGCATGCTGGAGCTATGCGTAAGGATAAAACTACTTCAGAAAGCACAGGAAAAATTTTTGATGCAAAAAGAACTTTAAAGTCTTACGAAAAGACAAAACCCACAATGTTATCCTCAGGAGACAGACTATGAGTAACGGCATGGCTCGTAACCTGGGGGGAGTGCTCAGGCCTCAGAGAGAGTGGCTCTCCGTGCCTCGCTGTGATGGGAACCGTCCGCATGGGCTGACCAAGGGCAAGAAGTGCCTGAGCAGCCGGATTGCCCTGCGCAACAGGCCAGCTGGGTGCTCGGGTGAGAGGAGAACAGGGGATGCTGTTTACTTCGACTTCAACACGATCTTCAGCACCACCTCCGTCTCGTTGTCTGGCTGGTGCAACACGAGGCAGGTGAAAGCGTGGTTAGCTGCAGTTAAAGGCCCGTACCGGCCTCGAGGCTGCCAGCGGGACGAGTGCTGCAGGTGATGGCGCTGGAACCTGTCCTTTTTCATACCTTTGCCAATGGTACTGGAGGCAGCAGTGGAGGGCACTTGGTCACACCAGCAGAGGACACTCCCTTGCGTCCTCAGCACTCTGAGGGTGGCACTGCCGTCCAGGCGACCTGGGCACGCGGGAGGAACGGGCCGGCACAACCCATGAAGTTCAGCAGCGACACACAGAGAATCCTCTGCTGCGGAGAGCCCGGCTGGGGGCAGCTCTGCTGGGAAGGACCTTGGGGACATGGCCAACAGCGGCACAGCGGTGGCCACAGCTTCCTGGGATGGACTCACAGGGAAAGCAGGAGAGCAAGGGGAACAGCCACTGCCCTCCACCTCGCATAACCAATTTTTAATTTGAAACAGTGCTTTCAACACTGTGAACACTACTCTTGCTTTGTTGTTTTTCTTAACGTTCTCTTATGAAAGGCTTATTCAGAAGCTTTTTGAACATTTAAGTCAATTATGTTCACTTCAAAGACAACTAATTAAGCTACTCTGAAGGTTAGAAGGAGTCAATGATATAAAACTTAGGATAGACTACATAAGGACTTTGTCATCTGGACAAGGGCAAGGGATAAGAAATCCTCCAAGAAAACAAGATCAATGATTATTGGCTTTTTAGCAGGCAAAGTTTAAGTGAGAAAACAACTTCAAGAATTAAGGCCTTTGCACCAGTGCTGGCCTCCATAAAGTCTTACACTAAAATACCTGCAGAATCTATCATGATTTTCAGAGTTCTTTATTAACTAAACTATTAAAATAAAAATATTAGTCAAAAGCATTTGCCTAATTCCCTCCAATTTAGCAAACGCAGATATGATCAGTCATGTCCTGTGAAGTGCCTTTGCATTTAATTATTAAGTCCTAACTCTGGGTATATCTCTAACAATTTAAGAACAAACACTAGGAAACTCCCCAAGGGAGTTCTGAATGTTTTAAATACAACTTGCTGACTGCTGACTGCAGGATTGCCTTTCCGACGCAGTAGCCAAAGAATGGGATTTTTAAAACATTTTGTTGATGTCAGTAGATGCTAGACACAGAATATTTCTAATGTTTTTGTGCACTATTACTAAAAGGTAATTGTTTCGGGCAAAGAGATGGCAATGCTGTGGTTTTAAAATGTCTCATTTACTTTGGCTTCTTCTAGCTTAAAAAAAGAGTCATGCATAGATTTGCTGCTCAGGACAGGCATGGGGAGAAAGCATGGCTGTAGAGAAGCGATGTCGGAGCCTGTCACTGCGTCACCAGGTTAACTATGGGAGCTTCTCTGCTGAGCCAGAGCTCAGAGCATTTTCACTTGTCTTTGCCAAGCACGCTGCACTCCCGTTTGCGGGCTCAGAAAGGTGCCTTTGCTCCATCCAGGCTGGACGCTTTGTTGGTAGCTGTTAAAAGCAGTTATTGAGTTCCAATCTTGTGAGTGTCAGTCCTCTCCATCCCTAGTCATATTCTCAGAGGCAAGTCCCGGGGATCTTGATTCCCCGTTACCTCGCAGCCTGTGTGCTGATGCTGAGTGAACACCTTTTCTGTGTTCCAGGTTCTAGAATGATTCTGGAAAGGTCTGAAAAATTGCTGTCAGATGAAACAAAGGACTGGGAAGATGCAGCACAAGCATAAAAGGCAGAGATTGAAAGAAGAAAACAAGGACTTTGTGAACCATTTAAATAGGCTCACATAAATTTAATTTTTCCAGGCTTCTTAAATCATTTGAACATACTCCTATTGCCAGTAAAATTGCAGTGAAAACAAGAGGTGGCAAACATGCTGATGTAATGGATGACTTCTAGATGAAAAGGGATTTATTAATGCAGAAAATCTACAAGATGGGACTCACTTCTCCCCAACGGGTCCTTCTACAAACATTGTTGACGCTTCAGATTCTCAGGTTTGCCAACTGCACAAACCCTGGTTCTTCCTGCCTGCAGCCTCTGGGTCATCTCGCACACCCCTGGATGTTCTAATCACAGAATGGCAATGGGGATTTACAAAATGATACTGATTTTCCAGCAGGGTAATACCGGACAACACAACTGTGTATGAGGCACATGCATTATTTATTTAGCAATGACCTCCGTGGGCTGGAAACATTTAGTGTTTTCAAAGCAGTGGACTTAATGAGAGATTTATCAAACTTATTTGGTTATGTTTCTAATGCAGTCATCAGCTGATTTTATAATTTTTAATTTTTCATTCCTCCCATTGAGAACTGCAATTTAGTAGATAAAATATGCAAACAGCAGAGTTTTGGTGAAGTAAAATACAGTAGTAAGTCATGGTGCACATGAAATATTTATGCACTGCATTAGCTCAAATGAGTTGGAATGTTCCATTGACACTGACAGCCTTCAGTGTCCTTGCCAGAGGCTTCGGGTGTGGTGACAGAGCGAAAACCATAGACTGACTCTTCAGGGAAATGGGGAACAAGGCATTTTTTCCACTAGTTCTAACTGTCTTTCTCTTAAATTTAGTCAGTCCTTTTTTGCAGTAAAAGAGCATGTTGCATAGACTGGTGTGGATACCTCTGCTATTCCTTACTGGAATTAGGAAGATGACCAAAAATCTATATTTTCTTTCTGAAATTTATTCTGTTTTTTAGGGACATTGAGAAAAATTATTCTATATTTCCATGAATATTAATGAAATTGTAGACAAAATAAGCCATTTAATCTAACAGAGGAGCTTCTAAGCCGACTGAACATTTCAAAGCTATATAAAGGAAGAAAAAGCTTGCATTTGGGCTATAAATCTTCAGTCCCCAGACCAGCAGATGAATCAAATGAGTTATATAGACCCACTCTATTTATGGAGAACACTTCTGATAAAGAACTGATGATTTCCAAGGAAGAAATAAGGGGCTTTTCAAAATACTCACAGTAGGTTATTTCTTATCAACTTAATGGTCTTACCCTTGTCAGGCTGTGAGCACCCTTTTTTTTTTTTCCAATAACCTCAGTAGGAGCTAAACACATGAGACAAAAGCAGGCCTTCCTCTGACATTTGCCGGACAAGGCTCACACATTTTAAAAACTTCTTGAAACCCCAATGCCGAGAAGAGTACTTTGTATTTCCCACAGAGGAAGTATTAAAAACGTATTTCACGAAAGTGAAAGAGATTGTTAAAGATCATCAAAAAGATCATAAGAGAGTTAAGGCTCTGGCTAATATCTCCATTATAATTCTTGCACAGAACAATTAGACACGGCGGTTCCTTACCCATTTTTCAGTGATGGGCACCCAGGGAAGGTTTTCCACCGAGCTGCCGAGCAGAGCCACGTGTGTGTCGGCACAGCGAGAGCTGGAGCTCTGGGGCCAGTGCACCCCCCTACCCTGCTCACGGGCAGATTGATCTGGGAGCCTCCTTCCTCCACCTGGACAGGCGACGTTCAACATGGGCCACAAAGGCCCTGCTAGCACGCTCCCTTGCTCACCCGCCTCTGCCCACGCCATGAGGGGATTGGTCCCTGATCACTGCTGGAGCTGCTGGCTGAAGGTTAACAGCCCCTTAATCAAGTTCCTTGGTGTGAAACTCCTAAATTGTTTTAGTCTTCTTTCTGCCTTTCCTCATCCACACACAGACTCTCTAGGAAACACAAGCTAGTCACCAAGGGAGTGCCACACACCCCGTCTTTAGCAAGAAGCACAGGCATACTGGATTTAAAGCATTTTGGAACCATTCTGGACACTCCAAAGTAAAGTCGAATTCATCAGTACCTCCAGTTACCGCCGCTGCCCAAGAGCCTGGGAAAGATGCCCAGCAGACAAATTGCACATGGGAACGTACACACACACGTCTATACGTATACACAGTCCATCCATACATATATAGCCTGTAAGCACAACATGCATTTTCATTAGAAATGGGGGGAACTTCTCATTGACAGCACATCTCGCCTCATGGCTTCAAGCTGCAACAGGGCAGGGTTAGACTGGACATTAGGAAAAGTTTTTTCCCAGCAGGAGCAGTCAGCCCTTGGCACAGGCTGCCCAGGGATGGGATGGAGTCCCCATCCCTGGAGGGGTTTCAAGGTCATTGAGATGTGGTGTTGGGGGAGATGGGTTAGGGGTGAGCTTGGCAGAGTAGGGTCAGTGGTTGGACTCCATGGTCCCAGAGGTCTTTTCCAACCTGAATAATTCCATGATTCATGGGACTTCACACCTACTCATGACACCAACCAGCCCTCTAATTGATCTCTGGTAAATCTCTACCGGCTTCACTCTCACAACTGGGCAGCCTTTTGCAGCCAAGCTGTAGCAGAACATTTAGTCAGGGGGCACAGCTCTTACTGGCACTTGCCAAGTGCTGGCACACGAGCTGCTCAGAGCTGTGTTTGCAGAGTGTGGCTTGTTTCCCCCGGTGACCACTTTACATCAGTATCACTATTTGCATCAGTGTCCACAGACTCTAGGCCCTGCAACGACTACTGTGAGGTTAGGCACGGTCTCTAGCTATGTATACACATAGTTAATGCACAAGGTGAAATACTCAAGGGTGTTAAGTGCAAAAATTGCAAAGGGTGCCTAGTACAATTTTCAAAAGCTTCGAAGTAATTCAGGTATGTAATTAACTTAACTGGAAGTTAAAATCCTGACTGCAAATTCAAGCAGGAATTATCAGCCTCTTTGTAAGCCTAAATAAAATAGAAAATCTGGTATATTGTTACTGATCCAGAGATCTGATAATTTCTTCAGACTAAACAGAAACAATAAGTTAAAGAAAATCTAAACTGCATAAATAGAGAAGTACCACCTTTCCTCAGATGAACTTCAGCGGCTAGCCTCCTAGTGCCTCAGATCGGGGATGTAAACGCTAGCAGATTCCCTGAGATAGTAGAGAACGTTTCTAAAGGGTTATCAACTCCTCAGCAGAACCACCTGTTTGAAAGGAAGCGTATTTTCTCTCTTTCAGTATATAATTATGTAATTAATTCTATATGCATCATAAATTGTGTGTGTGTGTGTGTGTGTGTAAGGTGGTTGATGAAAACGTAGCGGAAGAGATGGCTTTTGTGCACACCAATGAGCCGAGTGACTGCTGTGACATGGGAGACCACAGGTTCTTTCTTGCCATGCCCGTGCATGAAGGCTCTTCTCTCCTGCTGAGAGCTGCACCCACACTTTGTTCTGGTCAGACAGCCAAACTCCCACACTTGAACTGAATTGGTAAGTCTAAGGCGCACAACGGAATTCACAGCGTGAAGGCAAGCATTAATATCACCTATATTCCCCTCTTTGTACTTAATTATTTTGTCTTGCATTTCTTGCTGATTATCTCTTTAAAGAATTCTGATGTGTCTGTCTCCATAAATCAGTCCAGAGCTCTGTATAAGTTAAAACTCTTACTGAAACAGAGGACAAAATCTTTGCTTTCTTAATGGACTCAAAGGGCATAAAAAGCAAAGTACCTGAATTCATGAGTACATTTTCAGTCATAAAGCCTTCATTATCAAGGTAATTTCCCACACTCGGTACTTTAAGAGATTAAAAAAAATAAATAAATTACACCGAGTGAGCTGTTGCCAGGGTGACAGAAATGAGATGATGTGTGAAATGACTGAACTGAGGTGGTAAATGATAAGAAAACAGATTCCTGACTGACAGCATGTCTTGAAAGGGAAGGGCCTGATTAGAGACACCTGGGGAATCTCACCCCTCTCTCCCTTCCTCTGCTTCCCATAGTGACAAGTCTCCAGCCCACAGCAGGCTTATCTACATGGGTGGTTGAGATTCACGCTAGACTTACCCTGACAATAGCTTTCTCTGCACTAATCCAAAGCATAAAACAGCTCTAAACCGAGAACCTCTGTCTCTTTCTGAACTGAAAACCACGGAGCTGTGAAGCAGAGCCTGTGACACCTAGAAGAGGGAATAACACTCTTGTGCTGTGCTTCCTTCACACTCGGAAAGCGAGCGTTAGGAAGCCTCGCTCCATATCCAGGTTCAGGAAGCCTGATGTGTACGAGCAAGTATTTCATCATGTGTTGGTTGGTCAGCACTTCTGATATTTAGAACTCAGTGCATTTATTGCAAAGACTTTAAAAGACATTTATGTAAAGGTAAGAGATGTACAAACAGATCTATATCCTTTGCGCATGTTTGCTCAATGTAGAAATATATGCATGGATGTGCTTTTCCCAAAACGTACAAAACTTTAAATAAAATTCAGTTGTAGTTAATTAGTTCTGAGTTTAGTTTTGAATGACACCAACCTAAAAAAAACCCCACCCTCCTAATAGAAGCACCCAATTCTATAATTTTCTGCACAAAAGGAGGAATCTACCTTATGATGCCCGGCGATGGTGGCGATGTGGAGGGCTGTCAAGGCTCCATACCCGACTTGCTGGATGTCAGCTCCACCGTGCAGCAGCGCTGTCAGCAGTTCTGCGTTGTCCTAAAAGACACGCATTTAGAACGTGTTATTTGTGGGGCCCAGCTCAGGCAGCTGCAGGAAGCCAGGGCTCAGCCTCTGCCGTTGCTGCACCGCTGTGTTCCCGGGGAAGGGAACCCATGACTGTGACCCCAGGAGCACAAGAGTGCACAGAAAGGGGGGAAGAGTTGTCCCAGGCACCAGAATTCTCTTTTGCTATACTACAGCCTGCGTCTTCAGAAAACATCTCTGTTCTGATTTTATCGTGTCTTTAAAGATCACTCAACCTCCAAGGCATTATTAAGTGCTCACACAAACTGTTCTGTGTGTCAAAACATTGCAATACCTAACACAGAAGTGCGCCTGAGGAGTTCCCAGGATAAATACAGGGCAGGTGTGCCAAATTCTGAACTCTGAGCTTACTTCTCATATCATTTCACTTCGTTCCTGTCATGCACATAGTTTTTGCAATGACTTCTTCCAGGTATAACGGCAGCATTGAGCACTATCAAATGGTAGCAATAAAAAAAATCTTGAGAAACACATAAAGAGTCATAATGCCCAGGTGTTACAACCGTTAGTAAATTCTACTTTACAAAGAGTGAAATCAAACACAGAGAAGCGAAATGATTTGTTTAGGGGCAGTGATAGAACTCACAAGAGAAACCTGGCCATCTTTCATTACTCATCCCAACTGCACCAGCACGAGCTATCATAAGTTTCCCTTCTTGAGGATCTACCTTCCATCATCACCCAACCGAGAGATAAGCCTTCTCCATTTTTGTTTCCTAAGAAGAAACACACACGAGGGCAAAAGAGATGCTAAAATCTCCAAACATCCCCACTGTTCTCTACCTCTTTGAAGTAGACACTAAAAGAACAAGAATGAACCAATGCCAGAAATTTGAAATATGTCTGCAAAAGCATAACATTTGTTTGTACTGAAACAGTTTTCCTCTTTTCAGGAAATATCAGGAATCTCTCTTTGATAATAATGGACAGTAAAAGTTTATATAACTTGTCATACCAAATAGTTTTAGACCCTGAAACACAGTAGTTGGTTGGATAATGGACTGAATATTATGCAGCCTGAGAAGACAGGCTACGTTTGAACTATCTTGAACTGTTTTGTTCTGATTAGTGACTCAGTCCAGTTTACCTAACCCTGTTTCACACTTTTAAAATGCCACAAAAACCTTCAGATTACAGATTAGAAGTTGTTGTAGGACCTGCAGTGGTGGCATTGCTTGCTATGCTACACATACAACTATGCAGCCCTGCAGCATATTAGCTGTAATCAATAATAAGGTTAGCAAATTGAAACAGGGAGAACAATTTCCAGAACTCCCGATCCCTGATGGAGTCAGCTCAGGATAAAGAAGCAAAGTATAACTTCCCATGTAAAAACTTAAGAGTTTATTTTTCAACAAGCTTAACAAATAGTGCCCAAGGTGCCCAAATAAAGCCACCATCCAACTTATTCCAGAGTGGATGAGGGGTGTTACACACAATGGAAAAATGAAGCCCTTTGCCCAGCACCGCTAACCATAAAACCACACTAAGAAGACATAGATACCGCGGTAACGTATATAACAGATTAGGAAGCAACATAACAATTGACTGTAACCCAAAGCCTCTAAGGACATTGTATAATATTTTATTTAGAAATATATTAATAATTGTTGAAGGGGTTTTTTTTCAGCCATTCAAAAAAAGAAATGAAAATATTAAATTAGAGTTTATGAAACTATAAAATATTAAACTGGTTAATTGTCTCACCTTGTGCACCAGAAAATCTGTCAAAGTTTAAGGCTGGGATAGCGACTAAACTTTGACAGACACTCTCTGCCTCAGACTGGACTTGGCAGCAGATGGGAGCACCCAAGCACAGAGTCCCAATGACACTCCAAAAAAAACCAGAGCAGGAGCTATGCCGCTCCACCTGGGACGGGGGGGAAGACAACCTATCCTGACAAGCAGTGCTCCTCTGCAGCATGGGAACAGGGACTGGGGGCAGTGCAGGGAGAGCCGAGGACCAGCCCATGCTGACCCTCCCAGTCCAGCAGCACTGAGACCCCAGGGCTCTGCTCAGGGCCCCTTTTATACTGAGCCCCTGAGAAGGAGTGCTCTGATTGGCCCATGGGGGTCACCTGACCCACCCTCTCCTCCCCCATGGTGATTGCCCCCTGGGCCAGGAGCTCCAGAGAACTTTCATCCTGGTGCTCTCAAGCCAGGACAGAAGCACTCAGAGTTTTGCAAGAAGTCCCGTCTCATTATCTGCTGCTGTATTGTTTCTGAGGTGTCCCTAGGCTCCTTTGTATTTTACTTACAAAAGACCTATAATACAACAAAAGCTCTCGTTGCATAACTCATGATAAACTTCTAAGTCTTCAAATGTCACTTATGGAAGAAATGTTATGTTGCATTTGATTTTACATCCTCAGATTCACATTAGTTTTCTTCACTTTGTGCAGCCTGAAAAAGGTATTGGATATTGTATCACATGACTTGAGTAGTTAAATAAGTTGCTGATAATGTTTTGTGCCAAAGTGGATGTAAGAGATTTATTACCACTAAAGTGCAGGGAAAACAGACAAAATAAGATTTGATAGCAAAATCGGAAATATTTCCAAGTAATGAAAACATCACAGAAATCTGTTATAAAAGTCCTTTTAAACAAAAGATCTTTTTTGGTTTTTTGCAGCCAAGTTATTGACTGGAAACCATTCACTAGGACTGATGTTAAAGAAAGGCAGCGAAATTCTGCTAGGCAATTGGCAAATTGTGCAACATTCTGCAAGGGGGAAAGTTTTTTCTATGGTTGCTCTAAACCATCACTTCGTTCCATGATATATAAGATTTCATTATTGTCATCATTTTATAACCTACCTAGCTAATTGGTGCAAGTGGCTGTAAAATAAAACCAACATAGGAATTCCAAGACCCAGCGTAAGCTACAGCAAGTGTCTGTGCTGCAGGGACGAGGAGAGGAAGGAGCCTGGTGGTGCAAACACACAATGTCAGGGAGCTGCAGGGCGCCCTCAGCATCTCACAACCTTTAGGTGTCAGGCTCCACGACTGAGTCTCAGCCTGGTCAGTGAGCACCTCTCTAAACACACTCGTGGCAAGTTCAGGGCTCTGGGGGTGGGATTCGTGAAATCCAGCATTTGGAGTGGGAAATTGCTTAGTTTGTCCAAGGAGACACTGGCAATAGGGGGGGTGTCTTCCTTCTCACCTGCTGACAAAACGGCAAAAGCTGCTGCTCACATCTCTTCCTTCTTCCCACACCTGCCGCCTCTACAACAGCTGAACTACTAGGGGGTCAGTCTTCCTCGCACGAGTGCCACTGGTGTCCCAGCCTTCCCCTGCCTCGCCCTGCTCTGCCCCCAGTTCACTCCCACGGGAAGGCTAGCTGTGTGCTCTCTGCTGGTGGGCAACAGGAGTTTGAATTCTCTCCACGAGAGACTTTGGTCTTCTCTCTGGACAAATATTCTAGTCATCAGGTTATCATCTCCTAGGAGAACCAGGTCCTCCTCCCCAGGTGAGTTTTGCAGGAGAATAAAAACTGCTGCGTTTGGAATTGAGTGTTTGAACTAAAACCCATCTACACCATCTGTGTTCTCTTGCAGCAGAGTGAGGAGCACCACCTGTGGATCAAGAAGGGCGCGCAGGTGCCAGCCTGCTTAACCTTCTGTCAACTTGGAACATAGAGCAAAGGAGAGTGGTATCTGCCCTGAGAGCCTTGCAGGAGGAAGAGGCTGATGAGCCCCGTGACACCTCTGGGACATAGAAAGGTTGAACATTATGGTCTAGAATATAAATGCCTAAGCAGAGTGAGGAGCACCACCTGTGGATCAAGAAGGGCGCGCAGGTGCCAGCCTGCTTAACCTTCTGTCAACTTGGAACATAGAGCAAAGGAGAGTGGTATCTGCCCTGAGAGCCTTGCAGGAGGAAGAGGCTGATGAGCCCCGTGACACCTCTGGGACATAGAAAGGTTGAACATTATGGTCTAGAATATAAATGCCTACATTTGATCTAAGTTCCTTTTAAAGAGGTAAGTGCTTTTGGGGCTGCTCTGTGCCTAGATTAAGTTTCTAAGATGGTCCATCTCAAAATAGGAATCGCAACAATTCTTCAGGAAAATGCTGCCTTTGTCCACTTTATTCCTTGCTGCAGTCATTGTTGAGTCTTAAAAATAACAAAGAAAATTAATATTGAAGCTGAATGTGGAACTTGAGAAGGAACAATGCAAAAGAAGCAAAAATGAGAGAAACTGTAAAATAAAATCCTTTGAGATTGTTTCTATTAATAGCTATAATAATACAAAGCACACACTATCTTGAGTTGCACTGCATGATTAATCAGTATTTCCAAAGCCACATCATACCTTCATGGACGACATTGCAAAGGCACATGCTGATTTCCTGTTCACGGGCTCTTTATAGGTCATTTTCCTATGCACTATAAATGTGAAATCTGTATTTTCACCAGAAATAGCAACCAGAGAGTTCAACTAGATAGCTCAGACAAATACACTGTTCAATTTTAATTTCTTCTTGTCGATTCTACTAAAAATAATTTACCTTATAAGCTGCCAAGTGCAGAGCTGTAAATCCATTTCTTGTTAATCTTGATGGGCGCAGTCCTTTCAGCATAAGAGTTCTGATGTGTGACTTGTTACCTGTAAAAAGAAAATTGGAAACCAAAGTCATTTACAGAAAAGAATGTGCAGATGAAGTAAGAAAGTTCTGTGTGAGTTTGAAAGCTATGAGAAATAGATAGCTCATCTGCTGACCTGAGCCACGCCATAAAATACATCCTGTGAAACCTCCCAAAGGAATTGGGCATCATCTCCCCATCCACCAGGACAGTTGCCCACCTGGCTCACTGCTGGTTCACACAGGATTTGCTAAGGATGGTTGAACTTCTAAAGAAGCAAACTCCTCTCTGACATCCAGACCATGCTGCAAAGAGCTCCATCAAGGAGGAGATGCTCCCAGACTCTCTGGTTTCTCAGACTCTTCACCCCTTTGCCCTTTCAGAACCACGGTGCTGCTCTCCCAGAGTTCTTGCAGGGACAGCCACTGGAGCTAACGAATGTAAGCAGGGGCAAGCTTTACTCTTCCCATTCTGATGCACAGTGATGATCTCAAAAAATGTATCTCCCTTCTGAACCCTTATGAGAGTAAGCCAGGGCAGATCTGGATCTGATAGCTTCTCCTTTGAGTGTTCCCATACCACACCTAATCAATTAATGTTGTATGTTTTCTTAACTATGCTCTCAGCAATCCCACCAATAGCCCTAATGTCTTTGGATATGACTTTGCAGACTCTAGAACCAGGAGTGAAGATCCCCTTGGCTTTCAGCAGCGCAGGAGAAGGTCCTCCCTCACGATGGCATCTACCTAGGATTGAGCAAATCGTTTATGCCTGCTGTTAGCAAGTACTTTGCAGAGCTGAAACCTTAGGGTAAAATTCTCTTTGCTTCTCAGCCAGTTTCTGCTGGAAATTGTATAACAAGTGGAGAGAGCGTGCATGAACCAAAGGCTCACTGTGTGGATAACAGAGCAGCAATGTGGATCGGAGTGGAAAATTCCACCATGAGCATGTTTTTATGAGCATCCCAGAAGACAGCTTGAACTTTTCGCTTGGGCACTCTGATTTGCTCTCTGCAAAATCCTATCAGCTGATAATTTCCTCTAAAGCATTTGAGCTATTCTTTTAATCACCATGAAATAAAATACAGCTATTTTCGTTACACTGGAAAAATAGGTGCCAGTATGGACAAGCGTTACTAAAACGACATCCCTATGCTGAAGCCCATGTCGTGTAGAGCACAGGAGTGAAGAGCTATGCTGCGTGGTGAGCGTGGGTTGGTTAACTAATGCATAGAGCAAGTCATTTTGAATTAGCTGAACACCTGTAGGAGAACAGACTACATTATCAACCAAAACTTTTCCTGGACTGAAGAATCAGAGTTTGGAGTGAGGCTTCCAGATGTTTATGCAGCTGCCAACAAGGGCAACACAGAAAGGAATGCAGTGGAAAGACTCTTCCTGACAGGTATTGGGCAGAACCAGTCAGCAGCCACATAAATAAAGTGTTTAAAGAACACTGTGTTTCAAATACGTACCCCCACATATGCAACATAAATGAAGGAGAGAGAGCCCGTTTTCTGTGCGGTAATTTAAATTGACTTTGCAGAAGGCTTCATCGGAGCTGAAAAAAGAGATTTTACGGATGATTACTGTTTTCATTCTTTAGCACAGTTTTGTTCATTTGGAAAAAATGTAAGAGGAATCTCAATGTAATTTTTATGAGACACGGGGCTAAACTTATACTCAGTTTACAGTGTAAATCTAGAAATACTTTACTGATCTCAAGTGAGTACTCCGGATTTACGGTTTTCTGAACAATCTGGCTATTTGGTCACAGTATATACATTCTAAACTCAGCTAAAGTAGAGAAAAAAAGATAAAAGATGCTTTATAAATATAAGTAATCCATACAAAAGCAGCTCTCTATTGACGCAATAATAACTAAGAAGTGTTCTTAAAATCTGTATGTGTTCTAAAATGCAGCACATACACAGAACTAGAGGCAAAGAAGCTAAGTCAAAAGAATAACCATAAAAAGCTTTTCAGAAATCAAGTTTGTGTTCCCTTAATGGGGCAGCAGAAACACCACGTGATCGGTGGGTGGGAACAGTCCCACAAAAACGCTACAGCAGCAGGTACATGGAAGGAAAGTAACAAAAGACCAGGCAAAAAAATTGGGCAAAATGAAGCTCAATTTAATGTTTAGTTTTCTTCCACGTTTTTGGTGCAGTATTACATTTTTATATAGCTTAATGACTTCATAGTGCTTTCTAGGCCACACAAAGATGAAATGAATAATTAAAGCGAAGTAATGTTTATTAATACATTTCTCAGATAATGACTCTGAAATAGGATCCGTACCAAGTTTGACTCATTAAAAAAGACATTCAGCGTTAGTATTTGATGCTCAGTTATTTTTTAGCAACCCCCTCCGACACCTGAAAGTGGTACAACCTGTGCAATTTTGTAATGAATTTCCATTCTCTGCTTCCTGTCACACAGCACCCGTCAAAGCTCAAAAATAAAGTATGTCGTAAAATAAAGCTAGAAAAGCTGGCAGGGGAATGGACAGTTACCTAAAGATGCTTCTAGTTTACAAGGGAATGAGAACAATACCTTTGTGTAGGATTGTGGATGATGGCACTGGACATCGCTGTGTCACACAGTTAATGCCCATTATCACACTACGAGAGCGTGGTCACTTCTCCACAGCTAAACCCACCCCTGGTTGTGAGTCCTATCTGAACACATGAGAGCTGCACTGGAAAACCTTCTGCATCCTGAAGAGTTGCATTTACTTTTTAGACATTGAGGAGAACTTCTGAAAAGTGTGGAGGAAAATGGTCACTGCTTTTACCTACAGGTTGTTAAATTATTACCATACTTGAACATTTCAGGTTCTGTTGTCGAGTCTCACGGTTTCCTTTAGCAGCAATTGACTGTTATCGCTCTGTGAAACGTTATAAGTATTTACATTTGTTGCAAATTAAATACACATAGCAATTAGTACTTTTGTGCAGAATGTCGATTTTAGTTGTCAATATAGATTTGGGTTTTTTTCCATTCAATGTCAGTATACCACTGATCACAGTTTAGCAGAACACTTAGATTTGTACATCTATAAATCCATCCTGAGTGAATAGCACTGTGAAATGTATTTAACAGAGTTACATTCAAAAATGAGGTTTTAATACTTCTCTCTCTTTTTAAAATACAAACTCAGGCAAAACTCCTCTTGGCAAGAAGACCCTTGTTAAGCAGGCCACGCTTAGGCCCTTTCTTTCGATACATATTTCAACAATTTATTCTTTAAATAGAATTTAAAATGCAGAGAAAGCCAGAGACTTGTCTTTCCTTTTCTTCTCTTAGTTAAGTCTATCCTAAAAGAAGCTCTCCTTGTTCAATGTGCGTTATCATTCTAAACCAGGAGTAAACCCTGGTCTCTTCATGACATGAGAGAGAGCCCCTGCGGGGCCCAGAGCCATCGTCCCGGCAGCCTCCGTGGGAGCCACTGCCATCGTCCCCACAGTCCCTGCGGGAGCGGGGACAGGGCTGTGCCCCTGGGATGCCCACCACCCCGGAACACGAGGGTAGGAGCTGGATGTTGTTCTGGTAAGTGAATGACTGAGCGATTCAAACAAAAGTCAGTGAAATTGTGGTTAAATATTAAATACAGGAAATCTAAATAGTTTCCTGATGGGAGACACTGACAACTTTTTTCTTGTGAAAACTAGTTTCTTGGAAAATGTTTTTTTTCTATCAGAAAGACCATGCTGCTGGAAACTCCGGCCTGCCTGTTGCCGGTGCCCAGCGGTTTACAGCGATGGCGCACAACCTGGAAAGGGTATGGGCCCGTATGTGGGAGGGGGTCGCTTTGTTCCGAGGATGAATTCTGCAAGTCTCAAAGTCACAAGATATTATCATGGCGTAAAGTCACATTTCCTGCTTCAATTTTCTTTAGAACTGCATTAAATATTCACGTTCCCAGCACTTCATGTGTGATTAAGAAACCATTTTAGCTACATACTTAAATTTTCCTCTTCTCTCAGTTGAAAAATAATAATTAAAAGTTTCAGTTTGTTTTCTTAATGATATTCAATTTTAATATCATTTGAGGTCTTATAAACTGGCAACATTTTAATGTTTTTGTAGGAAATCATTGCAAGGCAGGCATTATATATTAAAAGCTGTGACTGAAAGGCTTATATTGAAAATAAAAATGAGCTCAAATGACGATGCTTAGGGCTCATTTTTACCTAGCTGTCCTCCCAGTTCCTTCCTGAAGATATTTTAGGGAAATTAAACTCTGATTTTTACTTTTAAGGTGGTCTTTTTAGGAAACCCTTGCACTAGTAGCTCTGCGGTACAAGAATAGAACAGGGGCAACTTTTATCTAAGAGGTTAGGAGCGGCCTTTTCACTTCGGCAGCTGTCGTTCCCTGCGATGGCACCACACAATTACCCCTTGACCCGGGCGCGGGCTCCCCGCGCACCAGCGGGGCTGCTGACAGTTCTTTCCTCGGCTCGGCTTTGTCACTTTTGTCTTGTTTATGGTCCAAATCTTTGAGAGCGGGGACTTCAACAGCTACTGACTGCGTTTCCATCGGGCAGATCGCCTTCTTTGCCCTCGCCTCTGACAACCATCCTGTTTCTCAGTCCTCAATTTTTTTAAATAGATGGATTCATTTTAACAGTGAAAACTCCCCTTAAATCATCTGCTGGTTCAGAGATTGGAAGTTTTCTGGAAACAGCCACTGCTGCAGTGGAGAAGTTTTCCACTAGTCAAGACTGACTTCTAGCACAGGCCGGACTGGGATTTTAGATGCTCGCAAAACCTGACTGATTTCCCTACCCACGGGTGAAGGCAGCTTTGGCAACTGAAATCACTGGTTGATTCCTCAAGCCTGACAAAAATCCCCAACCCTTCCAGCGCAGCGTACTCAGAATCCTTAATTCCCACTCCCTCCGTGGAGAAGAGCAGCACCCTTTGTTGAAGAAGAAGAGTTTGGCTGACACCTGTTCTGGGCAGGGAGATAGGCTGATGGGCTGAACCACCAAAGGTCTGCTAACCTTGAACTTAATTTCTTCTTTATTCCTTTGCCTAGTGCAGGAACTAAGTATGCCCACTATGTACACGGTTGTCTTGTTTATCCAAAATAAAGAGTACTCTGGCTCCAATTTGTTAAGATAATTAGTTTTACTACTAAACAGATTTAAAAGTGGGCAAGCACCCAAGTGCGGGATCATGGCCACAGCGGCCAGCGTGCCCCAGTGAAAGCCCAGCGTCACCTTTCACTCCCCAGGCTCACACAGTGACAGTCCGGCGAGCTGGAAGCGGCCATGAATGATAATTTGTATTACAAGTTTGGCCCTTCTGAGCTTGAGATTTATGTCTGATTGGAATCCTCTATTTTTTCGAGTGGTTTTGATGTCTGTTATTATTTACCTGATCATTTTCTTAATTTATTTGCAGCCAATGGTGTGAATGGGCCTTTTCTCCATTAGAGCTTTTCAGATAATAAACGTGTAGCGGCATGTTCCTTGGTAAGGTGGGTGGGACTGTTAGCATGTCTTGCCCTGAGAAAGTGATTACAGTCGTGCATCTGAAATCCACTTTCAGAAGATAATCTGCTTTTGCGTTTGTTTAAAATTTGTTACTTCAGCAATATTTCTGTCTGAAGGAACACATGTAAAACTCAAAAGTATGCAACAATATTAGACAACCCGTTTATGCTAATCCATTTGTAAAAGTATATAGGTGTTTGCTGTAAAATATTTATATTAGTGATTAGCAGCCACTAATTTTGGTACTATGCCGTGAGTCTGGCCCAGAGCTGTAATGACGTATTCCCAAAAATAGACATTAGAGAACATGCATTCCACACATGAGAAACTCCCTCCATAAGAAAACACCTGATGCTGAAAATACTGTTTAATAGCAAATACTCATTTGAAAGAAATTCATAACCAGAAAATTTTACCTAAAAACGTGCTTCAGTTCCTCCAGCTCCTTTTCTTTGATTTGCAGGTCATCTTCCAACCGTTCTATGATTATAGCATATGATTCACTAACTTTCTTCTTCCATTCATCTAACAACAACAAAAAAACCCCATATTCATAAAGCACTTCAAAACATACACAAAACAGGAACCCAAATCATAATGTCCCAGTAGCCAAAGCACTTGATTTTAAACATCCAGTTGTACACTGTTTCATACATTCTTTTACAGCTATTAAACTGTTCTTCCTGCAACCAGTATAGATACATATAGACGGATTTCACAAAAAACTGTTACATATGGATCCTTTTCAGAAATATTTTTATCTATCTTGAACAGGAGAAAAATCAAACATTAGGTTGCATTTGTTAGCTCTTATTTCCTAAATCTTAGCATAGACACATTGCATAAAAAGGTTGGAAGTTTAAAAGTTTTTCTAATGAAGTACAAGTTAAATCATTATAATCAAAGTTGATATAATCTTATATGACTGCACAAAGAAATTTGCTGTACTAGATTTTTGTCTTCTTGTACAGACTATATATGTGATTTGATTTAAGCCATTCCTGTAAACCCAGAACAATACAATATCTTATCCTTTAACTCAGGAGCAAATTAGCAATGAGTTATTTGCTGAAATAGCAGTCAGGATGTATGGCATACAGCATTTTAAAAAGGAACATTAATTACCAGTGCAAGTTTGGGTTGGTCTAGATTTGTAATTTCCCATTTGTCCAATATATCTTCTTTGTTTCAGCAAAGTTCTTGCAGTAATACGATTCCTTGTTCAAGAGCAGTGACAGTCCCACTGAAAAATACTTTTGATAGTCTCTGGCTAAAAATAAACCCTGTGCCAAATGGAATGTCATGCAACAATGACACGACTCAAACCAGTCTGTACTGTCAACTGTGAAAAAATAATAAAGGTGCTTTATTATCAGCTTGCTTAAAAATCTACTGCCTATTTCAACAGAAACATTTGCTTTAATCTGCTGAATGCCTACAGCTGGTGGGAAGTGGGTGATTTGGCAGCTTGCTACCAATTTTGCAGAGAAAAAGGGATTTAAGCAGCTGAATCCCAAGGATACTTTCAAGATCCCTGGTTTGGAGAGGCCAGAGATGATCTCAGCTTGTGACATCAAACTGTATCCTTACACGGGCGATGGCGTTGGAGCATCTGGGTACTTCAGGTCTGAAGCGCAAGTTCTGTGGTATGAGAGAGAACTGAATCCTGAGCTCAATCAAGTTTATCCTGCTGGTCAGTGTTTAATCTTGGATGCAGTGGGACAGTAACGCAGTAGAACCTCCACAGTCGGGCTGACTGGGAGGGTGGCCTGAGGAAACTGGGCTCCGTGCGTGCTCACCTGCAAACAAACGGTGACAAGAGCAATCAGGTGTGTGCACAGGGCATGCTCCTGTGAGAGCCAGTGCTTGAGGGCCACGGAAGATTGCTTAATAGCAAAATAACACTGCTCTGTGCTCGCACAGGCCCCATCTCCTCAGTAATGCGCCTAGCACAGATCCGCTCGTCTATTGCCCACCCTTTTCACGTCCACTTCCCGTGTTTGCTACCAA